>NW_027656004.1:0-237293 GCF_964235325.1 Thermobia domestica
CTGTTGCTTTAGAAGAAATAGTTAACCCTCTCACGGCTGATGAGACCACGTGACACTCGTTGTAACTGGAAAATGTATGGCTTCAACCACTAATTTCTTAAATTTTTTTAAAAACTCTCCTATTTGGTATATATATGTTGTTAGGCAACTATTCAACAATATAGCATATGTCATTCTACATATATATTATATTGTTAATCATTGTTACTATATACTACATACTATTCGCCATATCTCCCAAAGTTATTTACATATTTTGACGAAATAAAGCTAAAATTGAAGAGGAAACCCCTCCATTTTGTCCTTTTGCGATAAGGGTCCTTTGCCCTTGAAGAAGCGTTAAAATTCCTCCTATAACCTTTGTTTCTCTTTTTTAGTTTTTTCAAAATAAAACAGATTCGATTCCATTATATGTGGCTTTGACACACCATACTGTGGTTAACGAATGATAAAAGAGGAATATGTTACTGTACCATTCAGAAGTACATACAGGACATTCGTTAATATATGCACTTTCTTCACATTTTGAAAACCAATTTATACTTTCTGTACTACAAAGCTGAATTTGCCATCACCCTGTATATTTTTTCCAAATCTCAACCAAATATGCTACTAAATGTTCTACACATCATCACGAGAAAATAAATGCACAAATTACTACAAACTGCACTAAAAAATGAACGTAGTACCTGTTGCTTTAGAAGAAATAGTTAACCCCTTCACGGCTGATGAGACCACGTGACACTCGTTGTAACTGGAAAATGTATGGCTTCAACCACTAATTTCTTCAATTTTTTTAAAAACTCTCCTATTTGGTATATATATGTTGTTAGGCAACTATTCAACAATATAGCATATGTCATTCTACATATATATTATATTGTTATCCATTGTTACTATATACTACATACTATTCGCCATATCTCCCAAAGTTATTTACATATTTTGACGAAATAAACCTAAAATTGAAGAGGAAACCCCTCCATTTTGTCCTTTTGCGATAAGGGTCCTTTGCCCTTGAAGAAACGTTAAAATTCCTCTTATAACGTTTGTTTCTCTTTTTTTAGTTTTTTCAAAATAAAACAGATTCGATTCCATTATATGTGGCTTTGACACACCATACTGTGGTTAACGAATGATAAAAGAGGAATATGTTACTGTACCATTCAGAAGTACATACAGGACATTCGTTAATATATGCACTTTCTTCACATTTTGAAAACCAATTTATACTTTCTGTACTACAAAGCTGAATTTGGCATCACCCTGTATATTTTTTCCAAATCTCAACCAAATATGCTAACTAAATGTTCTACACATCATCACGAGAAAATAAATGCACAAATTACTACAAACTGCACTAAAAAATGAACGTAGTACCTGTTGCTTTAGAAGAAATAGTTAACCCTCTCACGGCTGATGAGACCACGTGACACTCGTTGTAACTGGAAAATGTATGGCTTCAACCACTAATTTCTTCAATTTTTTTAAAAACTCTCCTATTTGGTATATATATGTTGTTAGGCAACTATTCAACAATATAGCATTTGTCATGCTACATATATATTATATTGTTATCCATTGTTACTATATACTACATACTATTCGCCATATCTCCCAAAGTTATTTACATATTTTGACGAAATAAAGCTAAAATTGAAGAGGAAACCCCTCCATTTTGTACGGTTGCGCTAAGGTCCTTTGCCCTTGAAGAAGCGTTAAAATTCCTCCTATAAGGTTTGTTTCTCTTTTTTAGTTTTTTCAAAATAAAACAGATTCGATTCCATTATATAGTGGCTTTGACACACCATACTGTGGTTAACGAATGATAAAAGAGGAATATGTTACTGTGCCATTCAGAAGTACATACAGGGCATTCGTTAATATATGCACTTTCTTCACATTTTGAAAACCAATTTATACTTTCTGTACTACAAAGCTGAATTTTGCATCACCCTGTATATTTTTTCCAAATCTCAACTAAATATGCTAACTAAATGTTCTACACATCATCACGGGAAAATAAATGCACAAATTACTACAAACTGCATTAAAAAATGAACGTAGTACCTGTTGCTTTAGAAGAAATAGTTAACCCTCTCACGGCTGATGAGACCACGTGACACTCGTTGTAACTGGAAAATGTATGGCTTCAACCACTAATTTCTTAAATTTTTTTAAAAACTCTCCTATTTGGTATATATATGTTGTTAGGCAACTATTCAACAATATAGCATATGTCATTCTACATATATATTATATTGTTAATCATTGTTACTATATACTACATACTATTCGCCATATCTCCCAAAGTTATTTACATATTTTGACGAAATAAAGCTAAAATTGAAGAGGAAACCCCTCCATTTTGTCCTTTTGCGATAAGGGTCCTTTGCCCTTGAAGAAGCGTTAAAATTCCTCTTATAACCTTTGTTTCTCTTTTTTAGTTTTTTCAAAATAAAACAGATTCGATTCCATTATATGTGGCTTTGACACACCATACTGTGGTTAACGAATGATAAAAGAGGAATATGTTACTGTACCATTCAGAAGTACATACAGGACATTCGTTAATATATGCACTTTCTTCACATTTTGAAAACCAATTTATACTTTCTGTACTACAAAGCTGAATTTGCCATCACCCTGTATATTTTTTCCAAATCTCAACCAAATATGCTACTAAATGTTCTACACATCATCACGAGAAAATAAATGCACAAATTACTACAAACTGCACTAAAAAATGAACGTAGTACCTGTTGCTTTAGAAGAAATAGTTAACCCCTTCACGGCTGATGAGACCACGTGACACTCGTTGTAACTGGAAAATGTATGGCTTCAACCACTAATTTCTTCAATTTTTTTAAAAACTCTCCTATTTGGTATATATATGTTGTTAGGCAACTATTCAACAATATAGCATATGTCATTCTACATATATATTATATTGTTATCCATTGTTACTATATACTACATACTATTCGCCATATCTCCCAAAGTTATTTACATATTTTGACGAAATAAAGCTCAAATTGAAGAGCAAACCTATCCATTTTGTACGGTTGCGATAAATGTCCTTTGCCCTTCAAGAAACGTTAAAATTCCTCTTATAACGTTTGTTTCTCTTTTTTAGTTTTTTTTTTCAAAATAAAACAGATTCGATTCCATTATATGTGGCTTTGACACACCATACTGTGGTTAACGAATGATAAAAGAGGAATATGTTACTGTGCCATTCAGAAGTACATACAAGGCATTCGTTAATATATGCACTTTTTTCACATTTTGAAAACCAATTTATACTTTCTGTACTACAAAGCTGAATTTTGCATCACCCTGTATATTTTTTCCAAATCTCAACCAAATATGCTAACTAAATGTTCTACACATCATCAGCGGATAATAAATGCACAAATTACTACAAACTGCACTAAAAAATGAACGTAGTACCTGTTGCTTTAGAAGAAATAATTAACCCTCTCACGGATGATGAGACCACGTGACACTCGTTGTAACTGGAAAATGTATGGCTTAAACCACTAATTTCTTCAATTTTTTTTTAAAAACTCTCCTATTTGGTATATATATGTTGTTAGGCAACTATTCAACAATATAGCATATGTCATTCTACATATATATTATGTTGTTAATCATTGTTACTATATACTACATACTATTCGCCATATCTCCCAAAGTTATTTACATATTTTGACGAAATAAAGCTAAAATTGAAGAGGAAACCCCTCCATTTTGTACGGTTGCGCTAAGGTCCTTTGCCCTTGAAGAAGCGTTAAAATTCCTCCTATAAGGTTTGTTTCTCTTTTTTAGTTTTTTCAAAATAAAACAGATTCGATTCCATTATATAGTGGCTTTGACACACCATACTGTGGTTAACGAATGATAAAAGAGGAATATGTTACTGTGCCATTCAGAAGTACATACAGGGCATTCGTTAATATATGCACTTTCTTCACATTTTGAAAACCAATTTATACTTTCTGTACTACAAAGCTGAATTTTGCATCACCCTGTATATTTTTTCCAAATCTCAACTAAATATGCTAACTAAATGTTCTACACATCATCACGGGAAAATAAATGCACAAATTACTACAAACTGCATTAAAAAATGAACGTAGTACCTGTTGCTTTAGAAGAAATAGTTAACCCTCTCACGGCTGATGAGACCACGTGACACTCGTTGTAACTGGAAAATGTATGGCTTCAACCACTAATTTCCTCAATTTTTTTAAAAACTCTAATATTTGGTATATATATGTTGTTAGGCAACTATTCAACAATATAGCATATGTCATTCTACATATATATTATATTGTTATCCATTGTTACTATATACTACATACTATTCGCCATATCTCCCAAAGTTATTTACAAATTTTGACGAAATAAAGCTCAAATTGAAGAGGAAACCCCTCCATTTTGTCCTTTTGCGATAAGGGTCCCTTGCCCTTGAAGAAACGTTAAAATTCCTCTTATAACGTTTGTTTCTCTTTTTTAGTTTTTTCAAAATAAAACAGATTCGATTCCATTATATGTGGCTTTGACACACCATACTGTGGTTAACGAATGATAAAAGAGGAATATGTTACTGTACCATTCAGAAGTACATACAGGACATTCGTTAATATATGCACTTTCTTCACATTTTGAAAACCAATTTATACTTTCTGTACTACAAAGCTGAATTTGGCATCACCCTGTATATTTTTTCCAAATCTCAACCAAATATGCTAACTAAATGTTCTACACATCATCACGAGAAAATAAATGCACAAATTACTACAAACTGCACTAAAAAATGAACGTAGTACCTGTTGCTTTAGAAGAAATAGTTAACCCTCTCACGGCTGATGAGACCACGTGACACTCGTTGTAACTGGAAAATGTATGGCTTCAACCACTAATTTCTTCAATTTTTTTAAAAACTCTCCTATTTGGTATATATATGTTGTTAGGCAACTATTCAACAATATAGCATTTGTCATGCTACATATATATTATATTGTTATCCATTGTTACTATATACTACATACTATTCGCCATATCTCCCAAAGTTATTTACATATTTTGACGAAATAAAGCTAAAATTGAAGAGGAAACCCCTCCATTTTGTACGGTTGCGCTAAGGTCCTTTGCCCTTGAAGAAGCGTTAAAATTCCTCCTATAAGGTTTGTTTCTCTTTTTTAGTTTTTTCAAAATAAAACAGATTCGATTCCATTATATAGTGGCTTTGACACACCATACTGTGGTTAACGAATGAAAAAAGAGGAATATGTTACTGTGCCATTCAGAAGTACATACAGGGCATTCGTTAATATATGCACTTTCTTCACATTTTGAAAACCAATTTATACTTTCTGTACTACAAAGCTGAATTTGGCATCACCCTGTATATTTTTTCCAAATCTCAACCAAATATGCTAACTAAATGTTCTACACATCATCACGAGAAAATAAATGCACAAATTACTACAAACTGCACTAAAAAATGAACGTAGTACCTGTTGCTTTAGAAGAAATAGTTAACCCTCTCACGGCTGATGAGACCACGTGACACTCGTTGTAACTGGAAAATGTATGGCTTCAACCACTGATTTCTTCAATTTTTTTAAAAACTCTCCTATTTGGTATATATATTGTTGTTAGGCAACTATTCAACAATATAGCATATGTCATTCTACATATATATTATATTGTTAATCATTGTTACTATATACTACATACTATTCGCCATATCTCCCAAAGTTATTTACATATTTTGACGAAATAAAGCTAAAATTGAAGAGGAAACCCCTCCATTTTTCCTTTTGCGATAATGGTCCTTTGCCCTTGAAGAAGCGTTAAAATTCCTCTTATAACCTTTGTTTCTCTTCTTTAGTTTTTTCAAAATAAAACAGATTCGATTCCATTATATGTGGCTTTGACACACCATACTGTGGTTAACGAATGATAAAAGAGGAATATGTTACTGTACCATTCAGAAGTACATACAGGACATTCGTTAATATATGCACTTTCTTCACATTTTGAAAACCAATTTATGCTTTCTGTACTACAAAGCTGAATTTGCCATCACCCTGTATATTTTTTCCAAATCTCAACCAAATATGCTACTAAATGTTCTACACATCATCACGAGAAAATAAATGCACAAATTACTACAAACTGCACTAAAAAATGAACGTAGTACCTGTTGCTTTAGAAGAAATAGTTAACCCCTTCACGGCTGATGAGACCACGTGACACTCGTTGTAACTGGAAAATGTATGGCTTCAACCACTAATTTCTTCAATTTTTTTAAAAACTCTCCTATTTGGTATATATATGTTGTTAGGCAACTATTCAACAATATAGCATATGTCATTCTACATATATATTATATTGTTATCCATTGTTACTATATACTACATACTATTCGCCATATCTCCCAAAGTTATTTACATATTTTGACGAAATAAACCTAAAATTGAAGAGGAAACCCCTCCATTTTGTCCTTTTGCGATAAGGGTCCTTTGCTCTTGAAGAAACGTTAAAATTCCTCTTATAACTTTTGTTTCTCTTTTTTTAGTTTTTTCAAAATAAAACAGATTCGATTCCATTATATGTGGCTTTGACACACCATACTGTGGTTAACGAATGATAAAAGAGGAATATGTTACTGTACCATTCAGAAGTACATACAGGACATTCGTTAATATATGCACTTTCTTCACATTTTGAAAACCAATTTATACTTTCTGTACTACAAAGCTGAATTTGGCATCACCCTGTATATTTTTTCCAAATCTCAACCAAATATGCTAACTAAATGTTCTACACATCATCACGAGAAAATAAATGCACAAATTACTACAAACTGCACTAAAAAATGAACGTAGTACCTGTTGCTTTAGAAGAAATAGTTAACCCTCTCACGGCTGATGAGACCACGTGACACTCGTTGTAACTGGAAAATGTATGGCTTCAACCACTAATTTCTTCAATTTTTTTAAAAACTCTCCTATTTGGTATATATATGTTGTTAGGCAACTATTCAACAATATAGCATTTGTCATGCTACATATATATTATATTGTTATCCATTGTTACTATATACTACATACTATTCGCCATATCTCCCAAAGTTATTTACATATTTTGACGAAATAAAGCTAAAATTGAAGAGGAAACCCCTCCATTTTGTACGGTTGCGCTAAGGTCCTTTGCCCTTGAAGAAGCGTTAAAATTCCTCCTATAAGGTTTGTTTCTCTTTTTTAGTTTTTTCAAAATAAAACAGATTCGATTCCATTATATAGTGGCTTTGACACACCATACTGTGGTTAACGAATGATAAAAGAGGAATATGTTACTGTGCCATTCAGAAGTACATACAGGGCATTCGTTAATATATGCACTTTCTTCACATTTTGAAAACCAATTTATACTTTCTGTACTACAAAGCTGAATTTTGCATCACCCTGTATATTTTTTCCAAATCTCAACTAAATATGCTAACTAAATGTTCTACACATCATCACGGGAAAATAAATGCACAAATTACTACAAACTGCATTAAAAAATGAACGTAGTACCTGTTGCTTTAGAAGAAATAGTTAACCCTCTCACGGCTGATGAGACCACGTGACACTCGTTGTAACTGGAAAATGTATGGCTTCAACCACTAATTTCCTCAATTTTTTTAAAAACTCTAATATTTGGTATATATATGTTGTTAGGCAACTATTCAACAATATAGCATATGTCATTCTACATATATATTATATTGTTATCCATTGTTACTATATACTACATACTATTCGCCATATCTCCCAAAGTTATTTACAAATTTTGACGAAATAAAGCTCAAATTGAAGAGGAAACCCCTCCATTTTGTCCTTTTGCGATAAGGGTCCCTTGCCCTTGAAGAAACGTTAAAATTCCTCTTATAACGTTTGTTTCTCTTTTTTAGTTTTTTCAAAATAAAACAGATTCGATTCCATTATATGTGGCTTTGACACACCATACTGTGGTTAACGAATGATAAAAGAGGAATATGTTACTGTACCATTCAGAAGTACATACAGGACATTCGTTAATATATGCACTTTCTTCACATTTTGAAAACCAATTTATACTTTCTGTACTACAAAGCTGAATTTGGCATCACCCTGTATATTTTTTCCAAATCTCAACCAAATATGCTAACTAAATGTTCTACACATCATCACGAGAAAATAAATGCACAAATTACTACAAACTGCACTAAAAAATGAACGTAGTACCTGTTGCTTTAGAAGAAATAGTTAACCCTCTCACGGCTGATGAGACCACGTGACACTCGTTGTAACTGGAAAATGTATGGCTTCAACCACTAATTTCTTCAATTTTTTTAAAAACTCTCCTATTTGGTATATATATGTTGTTAGGCAACTATTCAACAATATAGCATTTGTCATGCTACATATATATTATATTGTTATCCATTGTTACTATATACTACATACTATTCGCCATATCTCCCAAAGTTATTTACATATTTTGACGAAATAAAGCTAAAATTGAAGAGGAAACCCCTCCATTTTGTACGGTTGCGCTAAGGTCCTTTGCCCTTGAAGAAGCGTTAAAATTCCTCCTATAAGGTTTGTTTCTCTTTTTTAGTTTTTTCAAAATAAAACAGATTCGATTCCATTATATAGTGGCTTTGACACACCATACTGTGGTTAACGAATGATAAAAGAGGAATATGTTACTGTGCCATTCAGAAGTACATACAGGGCATTCGTTAATATATGCACTTTCTTCACATTTTGAAAACCAATTTATACTTTCTGTACTACAAAGCTGAATTTGCCATCACCCTGTATATTTTTTCCAAATCTCAACCAAATATGCTACTAAATGTTCTACACATCATCACGAGAAAATAAATGCACAAATTACTACAAACTGCACTAAAAAATGAACGTAGTACCTGTTGCTTTAGAAGAAATAGTTAACCCCTTCACGGCTGATGAGACCACGTGACACTCGTTGTAACTGGAAAATGTATGGCTTCAACCACTAATTTCTTCAATTTTTTTAAAAACTCTCCTATTTGGTATATATATGTTGTTAGGCAACTATTCAACAATATAGCATATGTCATTCTACATATATATTATATTGTTATCCATTGTTACTATATACTACATACTATTCGCCATATCTCCCAAAGTTATTTACATATTTTGACGAAATAAAGCTAAAATTGAAGAGGAAACCCCTCCATTTTGTACGGTTGCGCTAAGGTCCTTTGCCCTTGAAGAAGCGTTAAAATTCCTCCTATAAGGTTTGTTTCTCTTTTTTAGTTTTTTCAAAATAAAACAGATTCGATTCCATTATATAGTGGCTTTGACACACCATACTGTGGTTAACGAATGATAAAAGAGGAATATGTTACTGTGCCATTCAGAAGTACATACAGGGCATTCGTTAATATATGCACTTTCTTCACATTTTGAAAACCAATTTATACTTTCTGTACTACAAAGCTGAATTTTGCATCACCCTGTATATTTTTTCCAAATCTCAACTAAATATGCTAACTAAATGTTCTACACATCATCACGGGAAAATAAATGCACAAATTACTACAAACTGCATTAAAAAATGAACGTAGTACCTGTTGCTTTAGAAGAAATAGTTAACCCTCTCACGGCTGATGAGACCACGTGACACTCGTTGTAACTGGAAAATGTATGGCTTCAACCACTAATTTCTTAAATTTTTTTAAAAACTCTCCTATTTGGTATATATATGTTGTTAGGCAACTATTCAACAATATAGCATATGTCATTCTACATATATATTATATTGTTAATCATTGTTACTATATACTACATACTATTCGCCATATCTCCCAAAGTTATTTACATATTTTGACGAAATAAAACTAAAATTGAAGAGGAAACCCCTCCATTTTGTCCTTTTGCGATAAGGGTCCTTTGCCCTTGAAGAAGCGTTAAAATTCCTCTTATAACCTTTGTTTCTCTTTTTTAGTTTTTTCAAAATAAAACAGATTCGATTCCATTATATGTGGCTTTGACACACCATACTGTGGTTAACGAATGATAAAAGAGGAATATGTTACTGTACCATTCAGAAGTACATACAGGACATTCGTTAATATATGCACTTTCTTCACATTTTGAAAACCAATTTATGCTTTCTGTACTACAAAGCTGAATTTGCCATCACCCTGTATATTTTTTCCAAATCTCAACCAAATATGCTACTAAATGTTCTACACATCATCACGAGAAAATAAATGCACAAATTACTACAAACTGCACTAAAAAATGAACGTAGTACCTGTTGCTTTAGAAGAAATAGTTAACCCCTTCACGGCTGATGAGACCACGTGACACTCGTTGTAACTGGAAAATGTATGGCTTCAACCACTAATTTCTTCAATTTTTTTAAAAACTCTCCTATTTGGTATATATATGTTGTTAGGCAACTATTCAACAATATAGCATATGTCATTCTACATATATATTATATTGTTATCCATTGTTACTATATACTACATACTATTCGCCATATCTCCCAAAGTTATTTACATATTTTGACGAAATAAAGCTCAAATTGAAGAGCAAACCTATCCATTTTGTACGGTTGCGATAAATGTCCTTTGCCCTTCAAGGAACGTTAAAATTCCTCTTATAACGTTTGTTTCTCTTTTTTAGTTTTTTTTTCAAAATAAAACAGATTCGATTCCATTATATGTGGCTTTGACACACCATACTGTGGTTAACGAATGATAAAAGAGGAATATGTTACTGTGCCATTCAGAAGTACATACAAGGCATTCGTTAATATATGCACTTTTTTCACATTTTGAAAACCAATTTATACTTTCTGTACTACAAAGCTGAATTTTGCATCATCCTGTATATTTTTTCCAAATCTCAACCAAATATGCTAACTAAATGTTCTACACATCATTCGCGGAAAATAAATGCACAAATTACTACAAACTGCACTAAAAAATGAACGTAGTACCTGTTGCTTTAGAAGAAATAATTAACCCTCTCACGGATGATGAGACCACGTGACACTCGTTGTAACTGGAAAATGTATGGCTTAAACCACTAATTTCTTCAATTTTTTTTTAAAAACTCTCCTATTTGGTATATATATGTTGTTAGGCAACTATTCAACAATATAGCATATGTCATTCTACATATATATTATATTGTTAATCATTGTTACTATATACTACATACTATTCGCCATATCTCCCAAAGTTATTTACATATTTTGACGAAATAAAGCTAAAATTGAAGAGGAAACCCCTCCATTTTGTACGGTTGCGCTAAGGTCCTTTGCCATTGAAGAAGCGTTAAAATTCCTCCTATAAGGTTTGTTTCTCTTTTTTAGTTTTTTCAAAATAAAACAGATTCGATTCCATTATATAGTGGCTTTGACACACCATACTGTGGTTAACGAATGATAAAAGAGGAATATGTTACTGTGCCATTCAGAAGTACATACAGGGCATTCGTTAATATATGCACTTTCTTCACATTTTGAAAACCAATTTATACTTTCTGTACTACAAAGCTGAATTTTGCATCACCCTGTATATTTTTTCCAAATCTCAACTAAATATGCTAACTAAATGTTCTACACATCATCACGGGAAAATAAATGCACAAATTACTACAAACTGCATTAAAAAATGAACGTAGTACCTGTTGCTTTAGAAGAAATAGTTAACCCTCTCACGGCTGATGAGACCACGTGACACTCGTTGTAACTGGAAAATGTATGGCTTCAACCACTAATTTCCTCAATTTTTTTAAAAACTCTAATATTTGGTATATATATGTTGTTAGGCAACTATTCAACAATATAGCATATGTCATTCTACATATATATTATATTGTTATCCATTGTTACTATATACTACATACTATTCGCCATATCTCCCAAAGTTATTTACATATTTTGACGAAATAAAGCTAAAATTGAAGAGGAAACCCCTCCATTTTGTCCTTTTGCGATAAGGGTCCTTTGCCCTTGAAGAAGCGTTAAAATTCCTCTTATAACCTTTGTTTCTCTTTTTTAGTTTTTTCAAAATAAAACAGATTCGATTCCATTATATGTGGCTTTGACACACCATACTGTGGTTAACGAATGATAAAAGAGGAATATGTTACTGTACCATTCAGAAGTACATACAGGACATTCGTTAATATATGCACTTTCTTCACATTTTGAAAACCAATTTATGCTTTCTGTACTACAAAGCTGAATTTGCCATCACCCTGTATATTTTTTCCAAATCTCAACCAAATATGCTACTAAATGTTCTAGACATCATCACGAGAAAATAAATGCACAAATTACTACAAACTGCACTAAAAAATGAACGTAGTACCTGTTGCTTTAGAAGAAATAGTTAACCCCTTCACGGCTGATGAGACCACGTGACACTCGTTGTAACTGGAAAATGTATGGCTTCAACCACTAATTTCTTCAATTTTTTTAAAAACTCTCCTATTTGGTATATATATGTTGTTAGGCAACTATTCAACAATATAGCATATGTCATTCTACATATATATTATATTGTTATCCATTGTTACTATATACTACATACTATTCGCCATATCTCCCAAAGTTATTTACATATTTTGACGAAATAAAGCTCAAATTGAAGAGCAAACCTATCCATTTTGTACGGTTGCGATAAATGTCCTTTGCCCTTCAAGAAACGTTAAAATTCCTCTTATAACGTTTGTTTCTCTTTTTTAGTTTTTTTTTTCAAAATAAAACAGATTCGATTCCATTATATGTGGCTTTGACACACCATACTGTGGTTAACGAATGATAAAAGAGGAATATGTTACTGTGCCATTCAGAAGTACATACAAGGCATTCGTTAATATATGCACTTTTTTCACATTTTGAAAACCAATTTATACTTTCTGTACTACAAAGCTGAATTTTGCATCACCCTGTATATTTTTTCCAAATCTCAACCAAATATGCTAACTAAATGTTCTACACATCATCAGCGGAAAATAAATGCACAAATTACTACAAACTGCACTAAAAAATGAACGTAGTACCTGTTGCTTTAGAAGAAATAGTTAACCCTCTCACGGCTGATGAGACCACGTGACACTCGTTGTAACTGGAAAATGTATGGCTTAAACCACTAATTTCTTCAATTTTTTTTTAAAAACTCTCCTATTTGGTATATATATGTTGTTAGGCAACTATTCAACAATATAGCATATGTCATTCTACATATATATTATATTGTTAATCATTGTTACTATATACTACATACTATTCGCCATATCTCCCAAAGTTATTTACATATTTTGACGAAATAAAGCTAAAATTGAAGAGGAAACCCTTCCATTTTGTACGGTTGCGCTAAGGTCCTTTGCCCTTGAAGAAGCGTTAAAATTCCTCCTATAAGGTTTGTTTCTCTTTTTTAGTTTTTTCAAAATAAAACAGATTCGATTCCATTATATAGTGGCTTTGACACACCATACTGTGGTTAACGAATGATAAAATAGGAATATGTTACTGTGCCATTCAGAAGTACATACAGGGCATTCGTTAATATATGCACTTTCTTCACATTTTGAAAACCAATTTATACTTTCTGTACTACAAAGCTGAATTTTGCATCACCCTGTATATTTTTTCCAAATCTCAACTAAATATGCTAACTAAATGTTCTACACATCATCACGGGAAAATAAATGCACAAATTACTACAAACTGCATTAAAAAATGAACGTAGTACCTGTTGCTTTAGAAGAAATAGTTAACCCTCTCACGGCTGATGAGACCACGTGACACTCGTTGTAACTGGAAAATGTATGGCTTCAACCACTAATTTCCTCAATTTTTTTAAAAACTCTAATATTTGGTATATATATGTTGTTAGGCAACTATTCAACAATATAGCATATGTCATTCTACATATATATTATATTGTTATCCATTGTTACTATATACTACATACTATTCGCCATATCTCCCAAAGTTATTTACAAATTTTGACGAAATAAAGCTCAAATTGAAGAGGAAACCCCTCCATTTTGTCCTTTTGCGATAAGGGTCCCTTGCCCTTGAAGAAACGTTAAAATTCCTCTTATAACGTTTGTTTCTCTTTTTTAGTTTTTTCAAAATAAAACAGATTCGATTCCATTATATGTGGCTTTGACACACCATACTGTGGTTAACGAATGATAAAAGAGGAATATGTTACTGTACCATTCAGAAGTACATACAGGACATTCGTTAATATATGCACTTTCTTCACATTTTGAAAACCAATTTATACTTTCTGTACTACAAAGCTGAATTTGGCATCACACTGTATATTTTTTCCAAATCTCAACCAAATATGCTAACTAAATGTTCTACACATCATCACGAGAAAATAAATGCACAAATTACTACAAACTGCACTAAAAAATGAACGTAGTACCTGTTGCTTTAGAAGAAATAGTTAACCCTCTCACGGCTGATGAGACCACGTGACACTCGTTGTAACTGGAAAATGTATGGCTTCAACCACTAATTTCTTCAATTTTTTTAAAAACTCTCCTATTTGGTATATATATGTTGTTAGGCAATTATTCAACAATATAGCATTTGTCATGCTACATATATATTATATTGTTATCCATTGTTACTATATACTACATACTATTCGCCATATCTCCCAAAGTTATTTACATATTTTGACGAAATAAAGCTAAAATTGAAGAGGAAACCCCTCCATTTTGTACGGTTGCGCTAAGGTCCTTTGCCCTTGAAGAAGCGTTAAAATTCCTCCTATAAGGTTTGTTTCTCTTTTTTAGTTTTTTCAAAATAAAACAGATTCGATTCCATTATATAGTGGCTTTGACACACCATACTGTGGTTAACGAATGATAAAAGAGGAATATGTTACTGTGCCATTCAGAAGTACATACAGGGCATTCGTTAATATATGCACTTTCTTCACATTTTGAAAACCAATTTATACTTTCTGTACTACAAAGCTGAATTTTGCATCACCCTGTATATTTTTTCCAAATCTCAACTAAATATGCTAACTAAATGTTCTACACATCATCACGGGAAAATAAATGCACAAATTACTACAAACTGCATTAAAAAATGAACGTAGTACCTGTTGCTTTAGAAGAAATAGTTAACCCTCTCACGGCTGATGAGACCACGTGACACTCGTTGTAACTGGAAAATGTATGGCTTCAACCACTAATTTCTTAAATTTTTTTAAAAACTCTCCTATTTGGTATATATATGTTGTTAGGCAACTATTCAACAATATAGCATATGTCATTCTACATATATATTATATTGTTATCCATTGTTACTATATACTACATACTATTCGCCATATCTCCCAAAGTTATTTACATATTTTGACGAAATAAACCTAAAATTGAAGAGGAAACCCCTCCATTTTGTCCTTTTGCGGTCCTTTGCCCTTGAAGAAACGTTAAAATTCCTCTTATAACGTTTGTTTCTCTTTTTTAGTTTTTTCAAAATAAAACAGATTCGATTCCATTATATGTGGCTTTGACACACCATACTGTGGTTAACGAATGATAAAAGAGGAATATGTTACTGTACCATTCAGAAGTACATACAGGACATTCGTTAATATATGCACTTTCTTCACATTTTGAAAACCAATTTATACTTTCTGTACTACAAAGCTGAATTTGGCATCACACTGTATATTTTTTCCAAATCTCAACCAAATATGCTAACTAAATGTTCTACACATCATCACGAGAAAATAAATGCACAAATTACTACAAACTGCACTAAAAAATGAACGTAGTACCTGTTGCTTTAGAAGAAATAGTTAACCCTCTCACGGCTGATGAGACCACGTGACACTCGTTGTAACTGGAAAATGTATGGCTTCAACCACTAATTTCTTCAATTTTTTTAAAAACTCTCCTATTTGGTATATATATGTTGTTAGGCAACTATTCAACAATATAGCATTTGTCATGCTACATATATATTATATTGTTATCCATTGTTACTATATACTACATACTATTCGCCATATCTCCCAAAGTTATTTACATATTTTGACGAAATAAAGCTAAAATTGAAGAGGAAACCCCTCCATTTTGTACGGTTGCGCTAAGGTCCTTTGCCCTTGAAGAAGCGTTAAAATTCCTCCTATAAGGTTTGTTTCTCTTTTTTAGTTTTTTCAAAATAAAACAGATTCGATTCCATTATATAGTGGCTTTGACACACCATACTGTGGTTAACGAATGATAAAAGAGGAATATGTTACTGTGCCATTCAGAAGTACATACAGGGCATTCGTTAATATATGCACTTTCTTCACATTTTGAAAACCAATTTATACTTTCTGTACTACAAAGCTGAATTTTGCATCACCCTGTATATTTTTTCCAAATCTCAACTAAATATGCTAACTAAATGTTCTACACATCATCACGGGAAAATAAATGCACAAATTACTACAAACTGCATTAAAAAATGAACGTAGTACCTGTTGCTTTAGAAGAAATAGTTAACCCTCTCACGGCTGATGAGACCACGTGACACTCGTTGTAACTGGAAAATGTATGGCTTCAACCACTAATTTCTTCAATTTTTTTAAAAACTCTCCTATTTGGTATATATATGTTGTTAGGCAACTATTCAACAATATAGCATATGTCATTCTACATATATATTATATTGTTAATCATTGTTACTATATACTACATACTATTCGCCATATCTCCCAAAGTTATTTACATATTTTGACGAAATAAAGCTAAAATTGAAGAGGAAACCCCTCCATTTTGTCCTTTTGCGATAAGGGTCCTTTGCCCTTGAAGAAGCGTTAAAATTCCTCTTATAACCTTTGTTTCTCTTTTTTAGTTTTTTCAAAATAAAACAGATTCGATTCCATTATATGTGGCTTTGACACACCATACTGTGGTTAACGAATGATAAAAGAGGAATATGTTACTGTACCATTCAGAAGTACATACAGGACATTCGTTAATATATGCACTTTCTTCACATTTTGAAAACCAATTTATGCTTTCTGTACTACAAAGCTGAATTTGCCATCACCCTGTATATTTTTTCCAAATCTCAACCAAATATGCTACTAAATGTTCTACACATCATCACGAGAAAATAAATGCACAAATTACTACAAACTGCACTAAAAAATGAACGTAGTACCTGTTGCTTTAGAAGAAATAGTTAACCCCTTCACGGCTGATGAGACCACGTGACACTCGTTGTAACTGGAAAATGTATGGCTTCAACCACTAATTTCTTCAATTTTTTTAAAAACTCTCCTATTTGGTATATATATGTTGTTAGGCAACTATTCAACAATATAGCATATGTCATTCTACATATATATTATATTGTTATCCATTGTTACTATATACTACATACTATTCGCCATATCTCCCAAAGTTATTTACATATTTTGACGAAATAAAGCTCAAATTGAAGAGCAAACCTATCCATTTTGTACGGTTGCGATAAATGTCCTTTGCCCTTCAAGAAACGTTAAAATTCCTCTTATAACGTTTGTTTCTCTTTTTTAGTTTTTTTTTTCAAAATAAAACAGATTCGATTCCATTATATGTGGCTTTGACACACCATACTGTGGTTAACGAATGATAAAAGAGGAATATGTTACTGTGCCATTCAGAAGTACATACAAGGCATTCGTTAATATATGCACTTTTTTCACATTTTGAAAACCAATTTATACTTTCTGTACTACAAAGCTGAATTTTGCATCACCCTGTATATTTTTTCCAAATCTCAACCAAATATGCTAACTAAATGTTCTACACATCATCAGCGGAAAATAAATGCACAAATTACTACAAACTGCACTAAAAAATGAACGTAGTACCTGTTGCTTTAGAAGAAATAATTAACCCTCTCACGGATGATGAGACCACGTGACACTCGTTGTAACTGGAAAATGTATGGCTTAAACCACTAATTTCTTCAATTTTTTTAAAAACTCTCCTATTTGGTATATATATGTTGTTAGGCAACTATTCAACAATATAGCATATGTCATTCTACATATATATTATATTGTTAATCATTGTTACTATATACTACATACTATTCGCCATATCTCCCAAAGTTATTTACATATTTTGACGAAATAAAGCTAAAATTGAAGAGGAAACCCCTCCATTTTGTACGGTTGCGCTAAGGTCCTTTGCCCTTGAAGAAGCGTTAAAATTCCTCCTATAAGGTTTGTTTCTCTTTTTTAGTTTTTTCAAAATAAAACAGATTCGATTCCATTATATAGTGGCTTTGACACACCATACTGTGGTTAACGAATGATAAAAGAGGAATATGTTACTGTGCCATTCAGAAGTACATACAGGGCATTCGTTAATATATGCACTTTCTTCACATTTTGAAAACCAATTTATACTTTCTGTACTACAAAGCTGAATTTTGCATCACCCTGTATATTTTTTCCAAATCTCAACTAAATATGCTAACTAAATGTTCTACACATCATCACGGGAAAATAAATGCACAAATTACTACAAACTGCATTAAAAAATGAACGTAGTACCTGTTGCTTTAGAAGAAATAGTTAACCCTCTCACGGCTGATGAGACCACGTGACACTCGTTGTAACTAGAAAATGTATGGCTTCAACCACTAATTTCCTCAATTTTTTTAAAAACTCTAATATTTGGTATATATATGTTGTTAGGCAACTATTCAACAATATAGCATATGTCATTCTACATATATATTATATTGTTATCCATTGTTACTATATACTACATACTATTCGCCATATCTCCCAAAGTTATTTACATATTTTGACGAAATAAAGCTCAAATTGAAGAGGAAACCCCTCCATTTTGTCCTTTTGCGATAAGGGTCCCTTGCCCTTGAAGAAACGTTAAAATTCCTCTTATAACGTTTGTTTCTCTTTTTTAGTTTTTTCAAAATAAAACAGATTCGATTCCATTATATGTGGCTTTGACACACCATACTGTGGTTAACGAATGATAAAAGAGGAATATGTTACTGTACCATTCAGAAGTACATACAGGACATTCGTTAATATATGCACTTTCTTCACATTTTGAAAACCAATTTATACTTTCTGTACTACAAAGCTGAATTTGCCATCACCCTGTATATTTTTTCCAAATCTCAACCAAATATGCTACTAAATGTTCTACACATCATCACGAGAAAATAAATGCACAAATTACTACAAACTGCACTAAAAAATGAACGTAGTACCTGTTGCTTTAGAAGAAATAGTTAACCCCTTCACGGCTGATGAGACCACGTGACACTCGTTGTAACTGGAAAATGTATGGCTTCAACCACTAATTTCTTCAATTTTTTTAAAAACTCTCCTATTTGGTATATATATGTTGTTAGGCAACTATTCAACAATATAGCATATGTCATTCTACATATATATTATATTGTTATCCATTGTTACTATATACTACATACTATTCGCCATATCTCCCAAAGTTATTTACATATTTTGACGAAATAAAGCTAAAATTGAAGAGGAAACCCCTCCATTTTGT
Source organism: Thermobia domestica (assembly GCF_964235325.1). Classification (NCBI taxonomy): domain Eukaryota; kingdom Metazoa; phylum Arthropoda; class Insecta; order Zygentoma; family Lepismatidae; genus Thermobia; species Thermobia domestica. Next base: position 19,632 of record NW_027656004.1, read on the forward strand.
CCTTTTGCGATAAGGGTCCTTTGCCCTTGAAGAAACGTTAAAATTCCTCTTATAACGTTTGTTTCTCTTTTTTAGTTTTTTCAAAATAAAACAGATTCGATTCCATTATATGTGGCTTTGACACACCATACTGTGGTTAACGAATGATAAAAGAGGAATATGTTACTGTACCATTCAGAAGTACATACAGGACATTCGTTAATATATGCACTTTCTTCACATTTTGAAAACCAATTTATACTTTCTGTACTAAAAGCTGAATTTGGCATCACCCTGTATATTTTTTCCAAATCTCAACCAAATATGCTAACTAAATGTTCTACACATCATCACGAGAAAATAAATGCACAAATTACTACAAACTGCACTAAAAAATGAACGTAGTACCTGTTGCTTTAGAAGAAATAGTTAACCCTCTCACGGCTGATGAGACCACGTGACACTCGTTGTAACTGGAAAATGTATGGCTTCAACCACTAATTTCTTCAATTTTTTAAAAACTCTCCTATTTGGTATATATATGTTGTTAGGCAACTATTCAACAATATAGCATATGTCATTCTACATATATATTATATTGTTAATCATTGTTACTATATACTACATACTATTCGCCATATCTCCCAAAATTATTTACATATTTTGACGAAATAAAGCTAAAATTGAAGAGGAAACCCCTCCATTTTGTCCTTTTGCGATAAGGGTCCTTTGCCCTTGAAGAAGCGTTAAAATTCCTCTTATAACCTTCGTTTCTCTTTTTTAGTTTTTTCAAAATAAAACAGATTCGATTCCATTATATGTGGCTTTGACACACCATACTGTGGTTAACGAATGATAAAAGAGGAATATGTTACTGTACCATTCAGAAGTACATACAGGACATTCGTTAATATATGCACTTTCTTCACATTTTGAAAACCAATTTATGCTTTCTGTACTACAAAGCTGAATTTGCCATCACCCTGTATATTTTTTCCAAATCTCAACCAAATATGCTACTAAATGTTCTACACATCATCACGAGAAAATAAATGCACAAATTACTACAAACTGCACTAAAAAATGAACGTAGTACCTGTTGCTTTAGAAGAAATAGTTAACCCCTTCACGGCTGATGAGACCACGTGACACTCATTGTAACTGAAAAATGTATGGCTTCAACCACTAATTTCTTCAATTTTTTAAAAAACTCTCCTATTTGGTATATATATGTTGTTAGGCAACTATTCAACAATATAGCATATGTCATTCTACATATATATTATATTGTTATCCATTGTTACTATATACTACATACTAATCGCCATATCTCCCAAAGTTATTTACATATTTTGACGAAATAAAGCTCAAATTGAAGAGCAAACCTATCCATTTTGTACGGTTGCGATAAATGTCCTTTGCCCTTCAAGAAACGTTAAAATTCCTCTTATAACGTTTGTTTCTCTTTTTTAGTTTTTTTTTTTTCAAAATAAAACAGATTCGATTCCATTATATGTGGCTTTGACACACCATACTGTGGTTAACGAATGATAAAAGAGGAATATGTTACTGTGCCATTCAGAAGTACATACAAGGCATTCGTTAATATATGCACTTTTTTCACATTTTGAAAACCAATTTATACTTTCTGTACTACAAAGCTGAATTTTGCATCACCCTGTATATTTTTTCCAAATCTCAACCAAATATGCTAACTAAATGTTCTACACATCATCAGCGGAAAATAAATGCACAAATTACTACAAACTGCACTAAAAAATGAACGTAGTACCTGTTGCTTTAGAAGAAATAATTAACCCTCTCACGGATGATGAGACCACGTGACACTCGTTGTAACTGGAAAATGTATGGCTTAAACCACTAATTTCTTCAATTTTTTTTTAAAAACTCTCCTATTTGGTATATATATGTTGTTAGGCAACTATTCAACAATATAGCATATGTCATTCTACATATATATTATATTGTTAATCATTATTACTATATACTACATACTATTCGCCATATCTCCCAAAGTTATTTACATATTTTGACGAAATAAAGCTAAAATTGAAGAGGAAACCCCTCCATTTTGTACGGTTGCGCTAAGGTCCTTTGCCCTTGAAGAAGCGTTAAAATTCCTCCTATAAGGTTTGTTTCTCTTTTTTAGTTTTTTCAAAATAAAACAGATTCGATTCCATTATATAGTGGCTTTGACACACCATACTGTGGTTAACGAATGATAAAAGAGGAATATGTTACTGTGCCATTCAGAAGTACATACAGGGCATTCGTTAATATATGCACTTTCTTCACATTTTGAAATCCAATTTATACTTTCTGTACTACAAAGCTGAATTTTGCATCACCCTGTATATTTTTTCCAAATCTCAACTAAATATGCTAACTAAATGTTCTACACATCATCACGGGAAAATAAATGCACAAATTACTACAAACTGCATTAAAAAATGAACGTAGTACCTGTTGCTTTAGAAGAAATAGTTAACAATCTCACGGCTGATGAGACCACGTGACACTCGTTGTAACTGGAAAATGTATGGCTTCAACCACTAATTTCCTCAATTTTTTTAAAAACTCTAATATTTGGTATATATATGTTGTTAGGCAACTATTCAACAATATAGCATATGTCATTCTACATATATATTATATTGTTATCCATTGTTACTATATACTACATACTATTCGCCATATCTCCCAAAGTTATTTACATATTTTGACGAAATAAAGCTCAAATTGAAGAGGAAACCCCTCCATTTTGTACTTTTGCGATAAGGGTCCCTTGCCCTTGAAAAAACGTTAAAATTCCTCTTATAACGTTTGTTTCTCTTTTTTAGTTTTTTCAAAATAAAACAGATTCGATTCCATTATATGTGGCTTTGACACACCATACTGTGGTTAACGAATGATAAAAGAGGAATATGTTACTGTACCATTCAGAAGTACATACAGGACATTCGTTAATATATGCACTTTCTTCACATTTTGAAAACCAATTTATACTTTCTGTACTACAAAGCTGAATTTGGCATCACCCTGTATATTTTTTCCAAATCTCAACCAAATATGCTAATTAAATGTTCTACACATCATCACGAGAAAATAAATGCACAAATTACTACAAACTGCACTAAAAAATGAACGTAGTACCTGTTGCTTTAGAAGAAATAGTTAACCCTCTCACGGCTGATGAGACCACGTGACACTCGTTGTAACTGGAAAATATATGGCTTCAACCACTAATTTCTTCAATTTTTTTAAAAACTCTCCTATTTGGTATATATATGTTGTTAGGCAACTATTCAACAATATAGCATATGTCATTCTACATATATATTATATTGTTAATCATTGTTACTATATACTACATACTATTCGCCATATCTCCCAAAGTTATTTACATATTTTGACGAAATAAAGCTAAAATTGAAGAGGAAACCCCTCCATTTTGTCCTTTTGGGATAAGGGTCCTTTGCCCTTGAAGAAACGTTAAAATTCCTCTTATAACGTTTGTTTCTCTTTTTTAGTTTTTTCAAAATAAAACAGATTCGATTCCATTATATGTGGCTTTGACACACCATACTGTGGTTAACGAATGATAAAAGAGGAATATGTTACTGTACCATTCAGAAGTACATACAGGACATTCGTTAATATATGCACTTTCTTCACATTTTGAAAACCAATTTATACTTTCTGTACTACAAAGCTGAATTTGGCATCACCCTGTATATTTTTTCCAAATCTCAACCAAATATGCTACTAAATGTTCTACACATCATCACGAGAAAATAAATGCACAAATTACTACAAACTGCACTAAAAAATGAACGTAGTACCTGTTGCTTTAGAAGAAATAGTTAACCCTCTCACGGCTGATGAGACCACGTGACACTCGTTGTAACTGGAAAATGTATGGCTTCAACCACTAATTTCTTCAATTTTTTTAAAAACTCTCCTATTTGGTATATATATGTTGTTAGGCAACTATTCAACAATATAGCATATGTCATTCTACATATATATTATATTGTTATTCATTGTTACTATATACAACATACTATTCGCCATATCTCCCAAAGTTATTTACATATTTTGACGAAATAAAGCTCAAATTGAAGAGCAAACCTATCCATTTTGTACGGTTGCGATAAATGTCCTTTGCCCTTCAAGAAACGTTAAAATTCCTCTTATAACGTTTGTTTCTCTTTTTTAGTTTTTTTTTTCAAAATAAAACAGATTCGATTCCATTATATGTGGCTTTGACACACCATACTGTGGTTAACGAATGATAAAAGAGGAATATGTTACTGTGCCATTCAGAAGTACATACAAGGCATTCGTTAATATATGCACTTTTTTCACATTTTGAAAACCAATTTATACTTTCTGTACTACAAAGCTGAATTTTGCATCACCCTGTATATTTTTTCCAAATCTCAACCAAATATGCTAACTAAATGTTCTACACATCATCAGCGGAAAATAAATGCACAAATTACTACAAACTGCACTAAAAAATGAACGTAGTACCTGTTGCTTTAGAAGAAATAATTAACCCTCTCACGGATGATGAGACCACGTGACACTCGTTGTAACTGGAAAATGTATGGCTTAAACCACTAATTTCTTCAATTTTTTTTAAAAACTCTCCTATTTGGTATATATATGTTGTTAGGCAACTATTCAACAATATAGCATATGTCATTCTACATATATATTATATTGTTAATCATTGTTACTATATACTACATACTATTCGCCATATCTCCCAAAGTTATTTACATATTTTGACGAAATAAAGCTAAAATTGAAGAGGAAACCCCTCCATTTTGTACGGTTGCGCTAAGGTCCTTTGCCCTTGAAGAAGCGTTAAAATTCCTCCTATAAGGTTTGTTTCTCTTTTTTAGTTTTTTCAAAATAAAACAGATTCGATTCCATTATATAGTGGCTTTGACACACCATACTGTGGTTAACGAATGATAAAAGAGGAATATGTTACTGTGCCATTCAGAAGTACATACAGGGCATTCGTTAATATATGCACTTTCTTCACATTTTGAAAACCAATTTATACTTTCTGTACTACAAAGCTGAATTTTGCATCACCCTGTATATTTTTTCCAAATCTCAACTAAATATGCTAACTAAATGTTCTACACATCATCACGGGAAAATAAATGCACAAATTACTACAAACTGCATTAAAAAATGAACGTAGTACCTGTTGCTTTAGAAGAAATAGTTAACCCTCTCACGGCTGATGAGACCACGTGACACTCGTTGTAACTGGAAAATGTATGGCTTCAACCACTAATTTCCTCAATTTTTTTAAAAACTCTAATATTTGGTATATATATGTTGTTAGGCAACTATTCAACAATATAGCATATGTCATTCTACATATATATTATATTGTTATCCATTGTTACTATATACTACATACTATTCGCCATATCTCCCAAAGTTATTTACAAATTTTGACGAAATAAAGCTCAAATTGAAGAGGAAACCCCTCCATTTTGTCCTTTTGCGATAAGGGTCCCTTGCCCTTGAAGAAACGTTAAAATTCCTCTTATAACGTTTGTTTCTCTTTTTTAGTTTTTTCAAAATAAAACAGATTCGATTCCATTATATGTGGCTTTGACACACCATACTGTGGTTAACGAATGATAAAAGAGGAATATGTTACTGTACCATTCAGAAGTACATACAGGACATTCGTTAATATATGCACTTTCTTCACATTTTGAAAACCAATTTATACTTTCTGTACTACAAAGCTGAATTTGGCATCACCCTGTATATTTTTTCCAAATCTCAACCAAATATGCTAACTAAATGTTCTACACATCATCACGAGAAAATAAATGCACAAATTACTACAAACTGCACTAAAAAATGAACGTAGTACCTGTTGCTTTAGAAGAAATAGTTAACCCTCTCACGGCTGATGAGACCACGTGACACTCGTTGTAACTGGAAAATGTATGGCTTCAACCACTAATTTCTTCAATTTTTTTAAAAACTCTCCTATTTGGTATATATATGTTGTTAGGCAACTATTCAACAATATAGCATTTGTCATGCTACATATATATTATATTGTTATCCATTGTTACTATATACTACATACTATTCGCCATATCTCCCAAAGTTATTTACATATTTTGACGGAATAAAGCTAAAATTGAAGAGGAAACCCCTCCATTTTGTACGGTTGCGCTAAGGTCCTTTGCCCTTGAAGAAGCGTTAAAATTCCTCCTATAAGGTTTGTTTCTATATTTTAGTTTTTTCAAAATAAAACAGATTCGATTCCATTATATGTGGCTTTGACACACCATACTGTGGTTAACGAATGATAAAAGAGGAATATGTTACTGTGCCATTCAGAAGTACATACAGGGCATTCGTTAATATATGCACTTTCTTCACATTTTGAAAACCAATTTATACTTTCTGTACTACAAAGCTGAATTTGCCATCACCCTGTATATTTTTTCCAAATCTCAACCAAATATGCTACTAAATGTTCTACACATCATCACGAGAAAATAAATGCACAAATTACTACAAACTGCACTAAAAAATGAACGTAGTACCTGTTGCTTTAGAAGAAATAGTTAACCCCTTCACGGCTGATGAGACCACGTGACACTCGTTGTAACTGGAAAATGTATGGCTTCAACCACTAATTTCTTCAATTTTTTTAAAAACTCTCCTATTTGGTATATATATGTTGTTAGGCAACTATTCAACAATATAGCATATGTCATTCTACATATATATTATATTGTTATCCATTGTTACTATATACTACATACTATTCGCCATATCTCCCAAAGTTATTTACATATTTTGACGAAATAAACCTAAAATTGAAGAGTTAACCCCTCCATTTTGTCCTTTTGCGGTCCTTTGCCCTTGAAGAAACGTTAAAATTCCTCTTATAACGTTTGTTTCTCTTTTTTAGTTTTTTCAAAATAAAACAGATTCGATTCCATTATATGTGGCTTTGACACACCATACTGTGGTTAACGAATGATAAAAGAGGAATATGTTACTGTACCATTCAGAAGTACATACAGGACATTCGTTAATATATGCACTTTCTTCACATTTTGAAAACCAATTTATACTTTCTGTACTACAAAGCTGAATTTGGCATCACACTGTATATTTTTTCCAAATCTCAACCAAATATGCTAACTAAATGTTCTACACATCATCACGAGAAAATAAATGCACAAATTACTACAAACTGCACTAAAAAATGAACGTAGTACCTGTTGCTTTAGAAGAAATAGTTAACCCTCTCACGGCTGATGAGACCACGTGACACTCGTTGTAACTGGAAAATGTATGGCTTCAACCACTAATTTCTTCAATTTTTTTAAAAACTCTCCTATTTGGAATATATATATGTTGTTAGGCAACTATTCAACAATATAGCATATGTCATTCTACATATATATTATATTGTTAATCATTGTTACTATATACTACATACTATTCGCCATATCTCCCAAAATTATTTACATATTTTGACGAAATAAAGCTAAAATTGAAGAGGAAACCCCTCCATTTTGTCCTTTTGCGATAAGGGTCCTTTGCCCTTGAAGAAGCGTTAAAATTCCTCTTATAACCTTCGTTTCTCTTTTTTAGTTTTTTCAAAATAAAACAGATTCGATTCCATTATATGTGGCTTTGACACACCATACTGTGGTTAACGAATGATAAAAGAGGAATATGTTACTGTACCATTCAGAAGTACATACAGGACATTCGTTAATATATGCACTTTCTTCACATTTTGAAAACCAATTTATGCTTTCTGTACTACAAAGCTGAATTTGCCATCACCCTGTATATTTTTTCCAAATCTCAACCAAATATGCTACTAAATGTTCTACACATCATCACGAGAAAATAAATGCACAAATTACTACAAACTGCACTAAAAAATGAACGTAGTACCTGTTGCTTTAGAAGAAATAGTTAACCCCTTCACGGCTGATGAGACCACGTGACACTCATTGTAACTGAAAAATGTATGGCTTCAACCACTAATTTCTTCAATTTTTTAAAAAACTCTCCTATTTGGTATATATATGTTGTTAGGCAACTATTCAACAATATAGCATATGTCATTCTACATATATATTATATTGTTATCCATTGTTACTATATACTACATACTATTCGCCATATCTCCCAAAGTTATTTACATATTTTGACGAAAATAAGCTCAAATTGAAGAGCAAACCTATCCATTTTGTACGGTTGCGATAAATGTCCTTTGCCCTTCAAGAAACGTTAAAATTCCTCTTATAACGTTTGTTTCTCTTTTTTAGTTTTTTTTTTTCAAAATAAAACAGATTCGATTCCATTATATGTGGCTTTGACACACCATACTGTGGTTAACGAATGATAAAAGAGGAATATGTTACTGTGCCATTCAGAAGTACATACAAGGCATTCGTTAATATATGCACTTTTTTCACATTTTGAAAACCAATTTATACTTTCTGTACTACAAAGCTGAATTTTGCATCACCCTGTATATTTTTTCGAAATCTCAACCAAATATGCTAACTAAATGTTCTACACATCATCAGCGGAAAATAAATGCACAAATTACTACAAACTGCACTAAAAAATGAACGTAGTACCTGTTGCTTTAGAAGAAATAATTAACCCTCTCACGGCTGATGAGACCACGTGACACTCGTTGTAACTGGAAAATGTATGGCTTAAACCACTAATTTCTTCAATTTTTTTTTAAAAACTCTCCTATTTGGTATATATATGTTGTTAGGCAACTATTCAACAATATAGCATATGTCATTCTACATATATATTATATTGTTAATCATTATTACTATATACTACATACTATTCGCCATATCTCCCAAAGTTATTTACATATTTTGACGAAATAAAGCTAAAATTGAAGAGGAAACCCCTCCATTTTGTACGGTTGCGCTAAGGTCCTTTGCCCTTGAAGAAGCGTTAAAATTCCTCCTATAAGGTTTGTTTCTCTTTTTTAGTTTTTTCAAAATAAAACAGATTCGATTCCATTATATAGTGGCTTTGACACACCATACTGTGGTTAACGAATGATAAAAGAGGAATATGTTACTGTGCCATTCAGAAGTACATACAGGGCATTCGTTAATATATGCACTTTCTTCACATTTTGAAATCCAATTTATACTTTCTGTACTACAAAGCTGAATTTTGCATCACCCTGTATATTTTTTCCAAATCTCAACTAAATATGCTAACTAAATGTTCTACACATCATCACGGGAAAATAAATGCACAAATTACTACAAACTGCATTAAAAAATGAACGTAGTACCTGTTGCTTTAGAAGAAATAGTTAACAATCTCACGGCTGATGAGACCACGTGACACTCGTTGTAACTGGAAAATGTATGGCTTCAACCACTAATTTCCTCAATTTTTTTAAAAACTCTAATATTTGGTATATATATGTTGTTAGGCAACTATTCAACAATATAGCATATGTCATTCTACATATATATTATATTGTTATCCATTGTTACTATATACTACATACTATTCGCCATATCTCCCAAAGTTATTTACATATTTTGACGAAATAAAGCTAAAATTGAAGAGGAAACCCCTCCATTTTGTCCTTTTGCGATAAGGGTCCTTTGCCCTTGAAGAAACGTTAAAATTCCTCTTATAACGTTTGTTTCTCTTTTTTAGTTTTTTCAAAATAAAACAGATTCGATTCCATTATATGTGGCTTTGACACACCATACTGTGGTTAACGAATGATAAAAGAGGAATATGTTACTGTACCATTCAGAAGTACATACAGGACATTCGTTAATATATGCACTTTCTTCACATTTTGAAAACCAATTTATACTTTCTGTACTAAAAGCTGAATTTGGCATCACCCTGTATATTTTTTCCAAATCTCAACCAAATATGCTAACTAAATGTTCTACACATCATCACGAGAAAATAAATGCACAAATTACTACAAACTGCACTAAAAAATGAACGTAGTACCTGTTGCTTTAGAAGAAATAGTTAACCCTCTCACGGCTGATGAGACCACGTGACACTCGTTGTAACTGGAAAATGTATGGCTTCAACCACTAATTTCTTCAATTTTTTTAAAAACTCTCCTATTTGGTATATATATGTTGTTAGGCAACTATTCAACAATATAGCATATGTCATTCTACATATATATTATATTGTTAATCATTGTTACTATATACTACATACTATTCGCCATATCTCCCAAAATTATTTACATATTTTGACGAAATAAAGCTAAAATTGAAGAGGAAACCCCTCCATTTTGTCCTTTTGCGATAAGGGTCCTTTGCCCTTGAAGAAGCGTTAAAATTCCTCTTATAACCTTCGTTTCTCTTTTTTAGTTTTTTCAAAATAAAACAGATTCGATTCCATTATATGTGGCTTTGACACACCATACTGTGGTTAACGAATGATAAAAGAGGAATATGTTACTGTACCATTCAGAAGTACATACAGGACATTCGTTAATATATGCACTTTCTTCACATTTTGAAAACCAATTTATGCTTTCTGTACTACAAAGCTGAATTTGCCATCACCCTGTATATTTTTTCCAAATCTCAACCAAATATGCTACTAAATGTTCTACACATCATCACGAGAAAATAAATGCACAAATTACTACAAACTGCACTAAAAAATGAACGTAGTACCTGTTGCTTTAGAAGAAATAGTTAACCCCTTCACGGCTGATGAGACCACGTGACACTCATTGTAACTGAAAAATGTATGGCTTCAACCACTAATTTCTTAAATTTTTTAAAAAACTCTCCTATTTGGTATATATATGTTGTTAGGCAACTATTCAACAATATAGCATATGTCATTCTACATATATATTATATTGTTATCCATTGTTACTATATACTACATACTATTCGCCATATCTCCCAAAGTTATTTACATATTTTGACGAAATAAAGCTCAAATTGAAGAGCAAACCTATCCATTTTGTACGGTTGCGATAAATGTCCTTTGCCCTTCAAGAAACGTTAAAATTCCTCTTATAACGTTTGTTTCTCTTTTTTAGTTTTTTTTTTCAAAATAAAACAGATTCGATTCCATTATATGTGGCTTTGACACACCATACTGTGGTTAACGAATGATAAAAGAGGAATATGTTACTGTGCCATTCAGAAGTACATACAAGGCATTCGTTAATATATGCACTTTTTTCACATTTTGAAAACCAATTTATACTTTCTGTACTACAAAGCTGAATTTTGCATCACCCTGTATATTTTTTCCAAATCTCAACCAAATATGCTAACTAAATGTTCTACACATCATCAGCGGAAAATAAATGCACAAATTACTACAAACTGCACTAAAAAATGAACGTAGTACCTGTTGCTTTAGAAGAAATAATTAACCCTCTCACGGCTGATGAGACCACGTGACACTCGTTGTAACTGGAAAATGTATGGCTTAAACCACTAATTTCTTCAATTTTTTTTTAAAAACTCTCCTATTTGGTATATATATGTTGTTAGGCAACTATTCAACAATATAGCATATGTCATTCTACATATATATTATATTGTTAATCATTATTACTATATACTACATACTATTCGCCATATCTCCCAAAGTTATTTACATATTTTGACGAAATAAAGCTAAAATTGAAGAGGAAACCCCTCCATTTTGTACGGTTGCGCTAAGGTCCTTTGCCCTTGAAGAAGCGTTAAAATTCCTCCTATAAGGTTTGTTTCTCTTTTTTAGTTTTTTCAAAATAAAACAGATTCGATTCCATTATATAGTGGCTTTGACACACCATACTGTGGTTAACGAATGATAAAAGAGGAATATGTTATTGTACCATTCAGAAGTACATACATGGCATTCGTTAATATATGCACTTTCTTCACATTTTGAAAACCAATTTATACTTTCTGTACTTCAAAGCTGAATTTTGCATCACCCTGTATATTTTTTTCAAGTCTCAACCAAATATGCTAACTAAATGTTCTACACATCATCACGGGAAAATAAATTCACAAATTACTACAAACTGCATTAAAAATGAACGTAGTACCTGTTGCTTTAGAAGAAATAGTTAACCCTCTCACGGCTGATGAGGCCACGTGACACTCGTTGTAACTGGAAAATGTATGGCTTCAACCACTAATTTCTTCAATTTTTTTTAAAAACTCTCCTATTTGGTATATATATGTTGTTAGGCAACTATTCAACAATATAGCATATGTCATTCTACATATATATTATATTGTTAATCATTGTTACTATATACTACATACTATTCGCCATATCTCCCAAAGTTATTTACATATTTTGACGAAATAAAGCTAAAATTGAAGAGGAAACCCCTCCATTTTGTCCTTTTGCGATAAGGGTCCTTTGCCCTTGAAGAAACGTTAAAATTCCTCTTATAACGTTTGTTTCTCTTTTTTAGTTTTTTCAAAATAAAACAGATTCGATTCCATTATATGTGGCTTTGACACACCATACTGTGGTTAACGAATGATAAAAGAGGAATATGTTACTGTACCATTCAGAAGTACATACAGGACACTCGTTAATATATGCACTTTCTTCACATTTTGAAAACCAATTTATACTTTCAGTACTACAAAGCTGAATTTGGCATCACCCTGCATATTTTTTCCAAATCTCAATCAAATATGCTAACTAAATGTTCTACACATCATCACGAGAAAATAAATGCACAAATTACTACAAACTGCACTAAAAAATGAACGTAGTACCTGTTGCTTTAGAAGAAATAGTTAACCCTCTCACGGCTGATGAGACCACGTGACACTCGTTGTAACTGGAAAATGTATGGCTTCAACCACTAATTTCTTCAATTTTTTTAAAAACTCTCCTATTTGGTATATATATGTTGTTAGGCAACTATTCAACAATATAGCATATGTCATTCTACATATATATTATATTGTTATCCATTGTTACTATATACTACATACTATTCGCCATATCTCCCAAAGTTATTTACATATTTTGACGAAATAAAGCTAAAATTGAAGAGGAAACCCCTCCATTTTGTCCTTTTGCGATAAGGGTCCTTTGCCCTTGAAGAAACGTTAAAATTCCTCTTATAACGTTTGTTTCTCTTTTTTAGTTTTTTCAAAATAAAACAGATTCGATTCCATTATATGTGGCTTTGACACACCATACTGTGGTTAACGAATGATAAAAGAGGAATATGTTATTGTACCATTCAGAAGTACATACAGGACATTCGTTAATATATGCACTTTCTTCACATTTTGAAAACCAATTTATACTTTCTGTACTTCAAAGCTGAATTTGGCATCACCCTGTATATTTTTTCCAAATCTCAACCAAATATGCTAACTAAATGTTCTACACATCATCACGAGAAAATAAATGCACAAATTACTACAAACTGCACTAAAAAATGAACGTAGTACCTGTTGCTTTAGAAGAAATAGTTAACCCTCTCACGGCTGATGAGACCACGTGACACTCGTTGTAACTGGAAAATGTATGGCTTCAACCACTAATTTCTTCAATTTTTTTTAAAAACTCTCCTATTTGGTATATATATGTTGTTAGGCAACTATTCAACAATATAGCATTTGTCATGCTACATATATATTATATTGTTATCCATTGTTACTATATACTACATACTATTCGCCATATCTCCCAAAGTTATTTACATATTTTGACGAAATAAAGCTCAAATTGAAGAGCAAACCTATCCATTTTGTACGGTTGCGATAAATGTCCTTTGCCCTTCAAGAAACGTTAAAATTCCTCTTATAACGTTTGTTTCTCTTTTTTAGTTTTTTTTTTTTAAAAATAAAACAGATTCGATTCCATTATATAGTGGCTTTGACACACCATACTGTGGTTAACGAATGAAAAAAGAGGAATATGTTACTGTGCCATTCAGAAGTACATACAGGGCATACGTTAATATATGCACTTTCTTCACATTTTGAAAACCAATTTATACTTTCTGTACTACAAAGGTGAATTTTGCATCACCCTGTATATTTTTTCCAAATCTCAACCAAATATGCTAACTAAATGTTCTACACATCATCAGCGGAAAATAAATGCACAAATTACTACAAACTGCACTAAAAAATGAACGTAGTACCTGTTGCTTTAGAAGAAATAGTTAACCCTCTCACGTTTGATGAGACCACGTGACACTCGTTGTAACTGGAAAATGTATGGCTTAAACCACTAATTTCTTCAATTTTTTTTAAAAACTCTCCTATTTGGTATATATATGTTGTTAGGCAACTATTCAACAATATAGCATATGTCATTCTACATATATATTATATTGTTAATCATTATTACTATATACTACATACTATTCGCCATATCTCCCAAAGTTATTTACATATTTTGACGAAATAAAGCTAAAATTGAAGAGGAAACCCCTCCATTTTGTACGGTTGCGCTAAGGTCCTTTGCCCTTGAAGAAGCGTTAAAATTCCTCCTATAAGGTTTGTTTCTCTTTTTTAGTTTTTTCAAAATAAAACAGATTCGATTCCATTATATAGTGGCTTTGACACACCATACTGTGGTTAACGAATGATAAAAGAGGAATATGTTACTGTGCCATTCAGAAGTACATACAGGGCATTCGTTAATATATGCACTTTCTTCACATTTTGAAAACCAATTTATACTTTCTGTACTACAAAGCTGAATTTTGCATCACCCTGTATATTTTTTCCAAATCTCAACTAAATATGCTAACTAAATGTTCTACACATCATCACGGGAAAATAAATGCACAAATTACTACAAACTGCATTAAAAATGAACGTAGTACCTGTTGCTTTAGAAGAAATAGTTAACCCTCTCACGGCTGATGAGACCACGTGACACTCGTTGTAACTGGAAAATGTATGGCTTCAACCACTAATTTCTTCAATTTTTTTAAAAAACTCTCCTATTTGGTATATATATGTTGTTAGGCAACTATTCAACAATATAGCATATGTCATTCTACATATATATTATATTGTTAATCATTGTTACTATATACTACATACTATTCGCCATATCTCCCAAAGTTATTTACATATTTTGACGAAATAAAGCTAAAATTGAAGAGGAATCCCCTCCATTTTGTCCTTTTGCGATAAGGGTCCTTTGCCCTTGAAGAAACGTTAAAATTCCTCTTATAACGTTTGTTTCTCTTTTTTAGTTTTTTCAAAATAAAACAGATTCGATTCCATTATATGTGGCTTTGACACACCATACTGTGGTTAACGAATGATAAAAGAGGAATATGTTACTGTACCATTCAGAAGTACATACAGGACACTCGTTAATATATGCACTTTCTTCACATTTTGAAAACCAATTTATACTTTCAGTACTACAAAGCTGAATTTGGCATCACCCTGTATATTTTTTCCAAATCTCAACCAAATATGCTAACTAAATGTTCTACACATCATCACGAGAAAATAAATGCACAAATTACTACAAACTGCACTAAAAAATGAACGTAGTACCTGTTGCTTTAGAAGAAATAGTTAACCCTCTCACGGCTGATGAGACCACGTGACACTCGTTGTAACTGGAAAATGTATGGCTTCAACCACTAATTTCTTCAATTTTTTTAAAAACTCTCCTATTTGGTATATATATGTTGTTAGGCAACTATTCAACAATATAGCATATGTCATTCTACATATATATTATATTGTTATCCATTGTTACTATATACTACATACTATTCGCCATATCTCCCAAAGTTATTTACATATTTTGACGAAATAAAGCTAAAATTGAAGAGGAAACCCCTCCATTTTGTCCTTTTGCGATAAGGGTCCTTTGCCCTTGAAGAAACGTTAAAATTCCTCTTATAACGTTTGTTTCTCTTTTTTAGTTTTTTCAAAATAAAACAGATTCGATTCCATTATATGTGGCTTTGACACACCATACTGTGGTTAACGAATGATAAAAGAGGAATATGTTATTGTACCATTCAGAAGTACATACAGGACATTCGTTAATATATGCACTTTCTTCACATTTTGAAAACCAATTTATACTTTCTGTACTTCAAAGCTGAATTTGGCATCACCCTGTATATTTTTTCCAAATCTCAACCAAATATGCTAACTAAATGTTCTACACATCATCACGAGAAAATAAATGCACAAATTACTACAAACTGCACTAAAAAATGAACGTAGTACCTGTTGCTTTAGAAGAAATAGTTAACCCTCTCACGGCTGATGAGACCACGTGACACTCGTTGTAACTGGAAAATGTATGGCTTCAACCACTAATTTCTTCAATTTTTTTTAAAAACTCTCCTATTTGGTATATATATGTTGTTAGGCAACTATTCAACAATATAGCATTTGTCATGCTACATATATATTATATTGTTATCCATTGTTACTATATACTACATACTATTCGCCATATCTCCCAAAGTTATTTACATATTTTGACGAAATAAAGCTCAAATTGAAGAGCAAACCTATCCATTTTGTACGGTTGCGACAAATGTCCTTTGCCCTTCAAGAAATGTTAAAATTCCTCTTATAACGTTTGTTTCTCTTTTTTAGTTTTTTTTTTTTAAATAAAACAGATTCGATTCCATTATATAGTGGCTTTGACACACCATACTGTGGTTAACGAATGAAAAAAGAGGAATATGTTACTGTGCCATTCAGAAGTACATACAGGGCATTCGTTAATATATGCACTTTCTTCACATTTTGAAAACCAATTTATACTTTCTGTACTACAAAGCTGAATTTTGCATCACCCTGTATATTTTTTCCAAATCTCAACCAAATATGCTAACTAAATGTTCTACACATCATCAGCGGAAAATAAATGCACAAATTACTACAAACTGCACTAAAAAATGAACGTAGTACCTGTTGCTTTAGAAGAAATAATTAACCCTCTCACGTTTGATGAGACCACGTGACACTCGTTGTAACTGGAAAATGTATGGCTTAAACCACTAATTTCTTCAATTTTTTTTTAAAAACTCTCCTATTTGGTATATATATGTTGTTAGGCAACTATTCAACAATATAGCATATGTCATTCTACATATATATTATATTGTTAATCATTGTTACTATATACTACATACTATTCGCCATATCTCCCAAAGTTATTTACATATTTTGACGAAATAAAGCTAAAATTGAAGAGGAAACCCCTCCATTTTGTCCTTTTGCGATAAGGGTCCTTTGCCCTTGAAGAAACGTTAAAATTCCTCTTATAACCTTTGTTTCTCTTTTTTAGTTTTTTCAAAATAAAACAGATTCGATTCCATTATATGTGGCTTTGACACACCATACTCTGGTTAACGAATGATAAAAGAGGAATACGTTACTGTACCATTCAGAAGTACATACAGGACATTCGTTAATATATGCACTTTCTTCACATTTTGAAAACCAATTTATACTTTCAGTACTACAAAGCTGAATTTGGCATCACCCTGTATATTTTTTCCAAATCTCAACCAAATATGCTAACTATATGTTCTACACATCATCACGAGAAAATAAATGCACAAAATACTACAAACTGCACTAAAAAATGAACGTAGTACCTGTTGCTTTAGAAGAAATAGTTAACCCTCTCACGGCTGATGAGACCACGTGACACTCGTTGTAACTGGAAAATGTATGGCTTCAACCACTAATTTCTTCAATTTTTTAAAAACTCTCCTATTTGGTATATATATGTTGTTAGGCAACTATTCAACAATATAGCATATGTCATTCTACATATATATTATATTGTTATCCATTGTTACTATATACTACATACTATTCGCCATATCTCCCAAAGTTATTTACATATTTTGACGAAATAAAGCTAAAATTGAAGAGGAAACCCCTCCATTTTGTCCTTTTGCGATAAGGGTCCTTTGCCCTTGAAGAAACGTTAAAATTGCTCTTATAACGTTTGTTTCTCTTTTTTAGTTTTTTCAAAATAAAACAGATTCGATTCCATTATATGTGGCTTTGACACACCATACTGTGGTTAACGAATGATAAAAGAGGAATATGTTATTGTACCATTCAGAAGTACATACAGGACATTCGTTAATATATGCACTTTCTTCACATTTTGAAAACCAATTTATACTTTCTGTACTTCAAAGCTGAATTTGGCATCACCCTGTATATTTTTTCCAAATCTCAACCAAATATGCTAACTAAATGTTCTACACATCATCACGAGAAAATAAATGCACAAATTACTACAAACTGCACTAAAAAATGAACGTAGTACCTGTTGCTTTAGAAGAAATAGTTAACCCTCTCACGGCTGATGAGACCACGTGACACTCGTTGTAACTGGAAAATGTATGGCTTCAACCACTAATTTCTTCAATTTTTTTTAAAACTCTCCTATTTGGTATATATATGTTGTTAGGCAACTATTCAACAATATAGCATTTGTCATGCTACATATATATTATATTGTTATCCATTGTTACTATATACTACATACTATTCGCCATATCTCCCAAAGTTATTTACATATTTTGACGAAATAAAGCTAAAATTGAAGAGCAAACCTATCCATTTTGTACGGTTGCGATAAATGTCCTTTGCCCTTCAAGAAACGTTAAAATTCCTCTTATAACGTTTGTTTCTCTTTTTTAGTTTTTTTTTTAAAAATAAAACAGATTCGATTCCATTATATAGTGGCTTTGACACACCATACTGTGGTTAACGAATGAAAAAAGAGGAATATGTTACTGTGCCATTCAGAAGTACATACAGGGCATTCGTTAATATATGCACTTTCTTCACATTTTGAAAACCAATTTATACTTTCTGTACTACAAAGCTGAATTTTGCATCACCCTGTATATTTTTTCCAAATCTCAACCAAATATGCTAACTAAATGTTCTACACATCATCAGCGGAAAATAAATGCACAAATTACTACAAACTGCACTAAAAAATGAACGTAGTACCTGTTGCTTTAGAAGAAATAATTAACCCTCTCACGTTTGATGAGACCACGTGACACTCGTTGTAACTGGAAAATGTATGGCTTAAACCACTAATTTCTTCAATTTTTTTTTAAAAACTCTCCTATTTGGTATATATATATTGTTAGGCAACTATTCAACAATATAGCATATGTCATTCTACATATATATTATATTGTTAATCATTGTTACTATATACTACATACTATTCGCCATATCTCCCAAAGTTATTTACATATTTTGACGAAATAAAGCTAAAATTGAAGAGGAAACCCCTCCATTTTGTCCTTTTGCGATAAGGGTCCTTTGCCCTTGAAGAAACGTTAAAATTCCTCTTATAACCTTTGTTTCTCTTTTTTAGTTTTTTCAAAATAAAACAGATTCGATTCCATTATATGTGGCTTTGACACACCATACTGTGGTTAACGAATGATAAAAGAGGAATACGTTACTGTACCATTCAGAAGTACATACAGGACATTCGTTAATATATGCACTTTCTTCACATTTTGAAAACCAATTTATACTTTCAGTACTACAAAGCTGAATTTGGCATCACCCTGTATATTTTTTCCAAATCTCAACCAAATATGCTAACTATATGTTCTACACATCATCACGAGAAAATAAATGCACAAAATACTACAAACTGCACTAAAAAATGAACGTAGTACCTGTTGCTTTAGAAGAAATAGTTAACCCTCTCACGGCTGATGAGACCACGTGACACTCGTTGTAACTGGAAAATGTATGGCTTCAACCACTAATTTCTTCAATTTTTTTAAAAACTCTCCTATTTGGTATATATATGTTGTTAGGCAACTATTCAACAATATAGCATATGTCATTCTACATATATATTATATTGTTATCCATTGTTACTATATACTACATACTATTCGCCATATCTCCCAAAGTT
The DNA here is from genome assembly GCF_964235325.1 of Thermobia domestica. Taxonomy (NCBI): domain Eukaryota; kingdom Metazoa; phylum Arthropoda; class Insecta; order Zygentoma; family Lepismatidae; genus Thermobia; species Thermobia domestica. The sequence continues at coordinate 39,621 of NW_027656004.1, forward strand.
ATTTACATATTTTGACGAAATAAAGCTCAAATTGAAGAGGAAACCCCTCTATTTTGTTCTTTTGCGATAAGGGTCCTTTGCCCTTGAAGAAACGTTAAAATTCCTCTTATAACGTTTGTTTCTCTTTTTTAGTTTTTTCAAAATAAAACAGATTCGATTCCATTATATGTGGCTTTGACACACCATACTGTGGTTAACGAATGATAAAAGAGGAATATGTTACTGTACCATTCAGAAGTACATACAGGACATTCGTTAATATATGCACTTTCTTCACATTTTGAAAACCAATTTATACTTTCTGTACTACAAAGCTGAATTTGGCATCACCCTGTATATTTTTTCCAAATCTCAACCAAATATGCTAATTAAATGTTCTACACATCATCACGAGAAAATAAATGCACAAATTACTACAAACTGCACTAAAAAATGAACGTAGTACCTGTTGCTTTAGAAGAAATAGTTAACCCTCTCACGGCTGATGAGACCACGTGACACTCGTTGTAACTGGAAAATATATGGCTTCAACCACTAATTTCTTCAATTTTTTTAAAAACTCTCCTATTTGGTATATATATGTTGTTAGGCAACTATTCAACAATATAGCATATGTCATTCTACATATATATTATATTGTTAATCATTGTTACTATATACTACATACTATTCGCCATATCTCCCAAAGTTATTTACATATTTTGACGAAATAAAGCTAAAATTGAAGAGGAAACCCCTCCATTTTGTCCTTTTGCGATAAGGGTCCTTTGCCCTTGAAGAAACGTTAAAATTCCTCTTATAACGTTTGTTTCTCTTTTTTAGTTTTTTCAAAATAAAACAGATTCGATTCCATTATATGTGGCTTTGACACACCATACTGTGGTTAACGAATGATAAAAGAGGAATATGTTACTGTACCATTCAGAAGTACATACAGGACATTCGTTAATATATGCACTTTCTTCACATTTTGAAAACCAATTTATACTTTCTGTACTACAAAGCTGAATTTGGCATCACCCTGTATATTTTTTCCAAATCTCAACCAAATATGCTACTAAATGTTCTACACATCATCACGAGAAAATAAATGCACAAATTACTACAAACTGCACTAAAAATGAACGTAGTACCTGCTGCTTTAGAAGAAATAGTTAACCCTCTCACGGCTGATGAGACCACGTGACACTCGTTGTAACTGGAAAATGTATGGCTTCAACCACTAATTTCTTCAATTTTTTTAAAAACTCTCCTATTTGGTATATATATGTTGTTAGGCAAATATTCAACAATATAGCATATGTCATTCTACATATATATTATATTGTTATCCATTGTTACTATATACTACATACTATTCGCCATATCTCCCAAAGTTATTTACATATTTTGACGAAATAAAGCTCAAATTGAAGAGGAAACCCGCCCATTTTGTACGCTTGCGCTAAGGTCCTTTGCCCTTGAAGAAACGTTAAAATTCTTCTTATAACGTTTGTTTCTCTTTTTTAGTTTTTTCAAAATAAAACAGATTCGATTCCATTATATGTGGCTTTGACACACCATACTGTGGTTAACGAATGATAAAAGAGGAATATGTTACTGTACCATTCAGAAGTACATACATGGCATTCGTTAATATATGCACTTTCTTCACATTTTGAAAACCAATTTATACTTTCTGTACTTCAAAGCTGAATTTTGCATCACCCTGTATTATTTTTTCAAGTCTCAACCAAATATGCTAACTAAATGTTCTACACATCATCACGGGAAAATAAATTCACAAATTACTACAAACTGCATTAAAAATGAACGTAGTACCTGTTGCTTTAGAAGAAATAGTTAACCCTCTCACGTTTGATGAGACCACGTGACACTCGTTGTAACTGGAAAATGTATGGCTTCAACCACTAATTTCTTCAATTTTTTTAAAAACTCTCCTATTTGGTATATATATGTTGTTAGGCAACTATTCAACAATATAGCATATGTCATTCTACATATATATTATATTGTTATCCATTGTTACTATATACTACATACTATTCGCCATATCTCCCAAAGTTATTTACATATTTTGACGAAATAAAGCTAAAATTGAAGAGGAAACCCCTCCATTTTGTCCTTTTGCGATAAGGGTCCTTTGCCCTTGAAGGAACGTTAAAATTCCTCTTATAACGTTTGTTTCTCTTTTTTAGTATTTTCAAAATAAAACAGATTCGATTCCATTATATGTGGCTTTGACACACCATACTGTGGTTAACGAATGATAAAAGAGGAATATGTTATTGTACCATTCAGAAGTACATACAGGACATTCGTTAATATATGCACTTTCTTCACATTTTGAAAACCAATTTATACTTTCTGTACTACAAAGCTGAATTTGGCATCACCCTGTATATTTTTTCCAAATCTCAACCAAATATGCTAACTAAATGTTCTACACATCATCACGAGAAAATAAATGCACAAATTACTACAAACTGCACTAAAAAATGAACGTAGTACCTGTTGCTTTAGAAGAAATAGTTAACCCTCTCACGGCTGATGAGACCACGTGACACTCGTTGTAACTGGAAAATGTATGGCTTCAACCACTAATTTCTTCAATTTTTTTTAAAAAACTCTCCTATTTGGTATATATATGTTGTTAGGCAACTATTCAACAATATAGCATTTGTCATGCTACATATATATTATACTGTTATCCATTGTTACTATATACTACATACTATTCGCCATATCTCCCAAAGTTATTTACATATTTTGACGAAATAAAGCTCAAATTGAAGAGCAAACCTATCCATTTTGTACGGTTGCGATAAATGTCCTTTGCCCTTCAAGAAACGTTAAAATTCCTCTTATAACGTTTGTTTCTCTTTTTTAGTTTTTTTTTTAAATAAAACAGATTCGATTCCATTATATAGTGGCTTTGACACACCATACTGTGGTTAACAAATGAAAAAAGAGGAATATGTTACTGTGCCATTCAGAAGTACATACAGGGCATTCGTTAATATATGCACTTTCTTCACATTTTGAAAACCAATTTATACTTTCTGTACTACAAAGCTGAATTTTGCATCACCCTGTATATTTTTTCCAAATCTCAACCAAATATGCTAACTAAATGTTCTACACATCATCAGCGGAAAATAAATGCACAAATTACTACAAACTGCAGTAAAAAATGAACGTAGTACCTGTTGCTTTAGAAGAAATAATTAACCCTCTCACGTTTGATGAGACCACGTGACACTCGTTGTAACTGGAAAATGTATGGCTTCAACCACTAATTTCTTCAATTTTTTTTAAAAACTCTCCTATTTGGTATATATATATTGTTAGGCAACTATTCAACAATATAGCATATGTCATTCTACATATATATTATATTGTTAATCATTGTTACTATATACTACATACTATTCGCCATATCTCCCAAAGTTATTTACATATTTTGACGAAATAAAGCTAAAATTGAAGAGGAAACCCCTCCATTTTGTCCTTTTGCGATAAGGGTCCTTTGCCCTTGAAGAAACGTTAAAATTCCTCTTATAACGTTTGTTTCTCTTTTTTAGTTTTTTCAAAATAAAACAGATTCGATTCCATTATATGTGGCTTTGACACACCATACTGTGGTTAACGAATGATAAAAGAGGAATATGTTACTGTACCATTCAGAAGTACATACAGGACATTCGTTAATATATGCACTTTCTTCACATTTTGAAAACCAATTTATACTTTCAGTACTACAAAGCTGAATTTGGCATCACCCTGTATATTTTTTCCAAATCTCAACCAAATATGCTAACTATATGTTCTACACATCATCACGAGAAAATAAATGCAGAAAATACTACAAACTGCACTAAAAAATAAACGTAGTACCTGTTGCTTTAGAAGAAATAGTTAACCCTCTCACGGCTGATGAGACCACGTGACACTCGTTGTAACTGGAAAATGTATGGCTTCAACCACTAATTTCTTCAATTTTTTTAAAAACTCTCCTATTTGGTATATATATGTTGTTAGGCAACTATTCAACAATATAGCATATGTCATTCTACATATATATTATATTGTTAAACATTGTTACTATATACTACATACTATTCGCCATATCTCCCAAAGTTATTTACATATTTTGACGAAATAAAGCTAAAATTGAAGAGGAAACCCCTCCATTTTGTCCTTTTGCGATAAGGGTCCTTTGCTTTTGAAGAAACGTTAAAATTCCTCTTATAACGTTTGTTTCTCTTTTTTAGTTTTTTCAAAATAAAACAGATTCGATTCCATTATATGTGGCTTTGACACACCATACTGTGGTTAACGAATGATAAAAGAGGAATATGTTACTGTACCATTCAGAAGTACATACAGGACATTCGTTAATATATGCACTTTCTTCACATTTTGAAAACCAATTTATACTTTCAGTACTACAAAGCTGAATTTGGCATCACCCTGTATATTTTTTCCAAATCTCAACCAAATATGCTAACTAAATGTTCTACACATCATCACGAGAAAATAAATGCACAAATTACTACAAACTGCACTAAAAAATGAACGTAGTACCTGTTGCTTTAGAAGAAATAGTTAACCCTCTCACGGCTGATGAGACCACGTGACACTCGTTGTAACTGGAAAATGTATGGCTTCAACCACTAATTTCTTCAATTTTTTTAAAAACTCTCCTATTTGGTATATATATGTTGTTAGGCAACTATTCAACAATATAGCATTTGTCATGCTACATATATATTATATTGTTATCCATTGTTACTATATACTACATACTATTCGCCATATCTCCCAAAGTTATTTACATATTTTGACGAAATAAAACTAAAATTGAAGAGGAAACCCCTCCATTTTGTCCTTTTGCGATAAGGGTCCTTTGCCCTTGAAGAAACGTTAAAATTCCTCTTATAACGTTTGTTTCTCCTTTTTAGTTTTTTTCAAAATAAAACAGATTCGATTCCATTATATGTGGCTTTGACACACCATACTGTGGTTAACGAATGATAAAAGAGGAATATGTTACTGTGCCATTCAGAAGTACATACAGGGCATTCGTTAATATATGCACTTTCTTCACATTTTGAAAACCAATTTATACTTTCTGTACTACAAAGCTGAATTTTGCATCACCCTGTATATTTTTTCCAAATCTCAACCAAATATGCTAACTAAATGTTCTACATATCATCAGCGGAAAATAAATGCACAAATTACTACAAACTGCACTAAAAAATGAACGTAGTACCTGTTGCTTTAGAAGAAATAATTAACCCTCTCACGGCTGATGAGACCACGTGACACTCGTTGTAACTGGAAAATGTATGGCTTAAACCACTAATTTCTTCAATTTTTTTTAAAAACTCTCCTATTTGGTATATATATGTTGTTAGGCAACTATTCAACAATATAGCATATGTCATTCTACATATATATTATATTGTTAATCATTGTTACTATATACTACATACTATTCGCCATATCTCCCAAAGTTATTTACATATTTTGACGAAATAAAGCACAAATTGAAGAGGAAACCCATCCATTTTGTACGGTTGCGCTAAGGTCCTTTGCCCTTAAAGAAACGTTAAAATTCCTCTTATAACGTTTTTTAATCTTTTTTAGTTTTTTCAAAATAAAACAGATTCGATTCCATTATATGTGGCTTTGACACACCATACTGTGGTTAACGAATGATAAAAGAGGAATATGTTACTGTACCATTCAGAAGTACATACAGGACATTCGTTAATATATGCACTTTCTTCACATTTTGAAAAACAAATTATACTTTCTGTACTACAAAGCTGAATTTGGCATCACCCTGTATATTTTTTCCAAATCTCAACCAAATATGCTAACTAAATGTTCTACACATCATCACGAGAAAATAAATGCACAAATTACTACAAACTGCACTAAAAAATGAACGTAGTACCTGTTGCTTTAGAAGAAATAGTTAACCCTCTCACGGCTGATGAGACCACGTGACACTCGTTGTAACTGGAAAATGTATGGCTTCAACCACTAATTTCTTCAATTTTTTTAAAAACTCTCCTATTTGGTATATATATGTTGTTAGGCAACTATTCAACAATATAGCATATGTCATTCTACATATATATTATATTGTTATCCATTGTTACTATATACTACATACTATCGCCATATCTCCCAAAGTTATTTACATATTTTGACGAAATAAAGCTAAAATTGAAGAGGAAACCCCTCCATTTTGTCCTTTTGCGATAAGGGTCCTTTGCCCTTGAAGAAACGTTAAAATTCCTCTTATAACGTTTGTTTCTCTATTTTAGTTTTTTCAAAATAAAACAGATTCGATTCCATTATATGTGGCTTTGACACACCATACTGTGGTTAACGAATGATAAAAGAGGAATATGTTATTGTACCATTCAGAAGTACATACAGGACATTCGTTAATATATGCACTTTCTTCACATTTTGAAAACCAATTTATACTTTCTGTACTACAAAGCTGAATTTGGCATCACCCTGTATATTTTTTCCAAATCTCAACCAAATATGCTAACTAAATGTTCTACACATCATCACGAGAAAATAAATGCACAAATTACTACAAACTGCACTAAAAAATGAACGTAGTACCTGTTGCTTTAGAAGAAATAGTTAACCCTCTCACGGCTGATGAGACCACGTGACACTCGTTGTAACTGGAAAATGTATGGCTTCAACCACTAATTTCTTCAATTTTTTTAAAAACTCTCTTATTTGGTATATATATGTTGTTAGGCAACTATTCAACAATATAGCATTTGTCATGCTACATATATATTATATTGTTATCCATTGTTACTATATACTACATACTATTCGCCATATCTCCCAAAGTTATTTACATATTTTGACGAAATAAAGCTCAAATTGAAGAGCAAACCTATCCATTTTGTACGGTTGCGATAAATGTCCTTTGCCCTTCAAGAAACGTTAAAATTCCTCTTATAACGTTTGTTTCTCTTTTTTAGTTTTTTTTTTTTCAAAATAAAACAGATTCGATTCCATTATATGTGGCTTTGACACACCATACTGTGGTTAACGAATGATAAAAGAGGAATATGTTACTGTGCCATTCAGAAGTACATACAGGGCATTCGTTAATATATGCACTTTTTTCACATTTTGAAAACCAATTTATACTTTCTGTACTACAAAGCTGAATTTTGCATCACCCTGTATATTTTTTCCAAATCTCAACCAAATATGCTAACTAAATGTTCTACACATCATCACGAGAAAATAAATGCACAAATTACTACAAACTGCACTAAAAAATGAACGTAGTACCTGTTGCTTTAGAAGAAATAATTAACCCTCTCACGGCTGATGAGACCACGTGACACTCGTTGTAACTGGAAAATGTATGGCTTAAACCACTAATTTCTTCAATTTTTTTTTAAAAACTCTCCTATTTGGTATATATATGTTGTTAGGCAACTATTCAACAATATAGCATATGTCATTCTACATATATATTATATTGTTAATCATTGTTACTATATACTACATACTATTCGCCATATCTCCCAAAGTTATTTACATATTTTGACGAAATAAAGCTCAAATTGAAGAGCAAACCTATCCATTTTGTACGGTTGCGATAAATGTCCTTTGCCCTTCAAGAAACGTTAAAATTCCTCTTATAACGTTTGTTTCTCTTTTTTAGTTTTTTTTTTAAATAAAACAGATTCGATTCCATTATATAGTGGCTTTGACACACCATACTGTGGTTAACGAATGAAAAAAGAGGAATATGTTACTGTGCCATTCAGAAGTACATACAGGGCATTCGTTAATATATGCACTTTCTTCACATTTTGAAAACCAATTTATACTTTCTGTACTACAAAGCTGAATTTTGCATCACCCTGTATATTTTTTCCAAATCTCAACCAAATATGCTAACTAAATGTTCTACACATCATCAGCGGAAAATAAATGCACAAATTACTACAAACTGCACTAAAAAATGAACGTAGTACCTGTTGCTTTAGAAGAAATAATTAACCCTCTCACGTTTGATGAGACCACGTGACACTCGTTGTAACTGGAAAATGTATGGCTTAAACCACTAATTTCTTCATTTTTTTTTTTAAAACTCTCCTATTTGGTATATATATATTGTTAGGCAACTATTCAACAATATAGCATATGTCATTCTACATATATATTATATTGTTAATCATTGTTACTATATACTACATACTATTCGCCATATCTCCCAAAGTTATTTACATATTTTGACGAAATAAAGCTAAAATTGAAGAGGAAACCCATCCATTTTGTCCTTTTGCGATAAGGGTCCTTTGCCCTTGAAGAAACGTTAAAATTCCTCTTATAACCTTTGTTTCTCTTTTTTAGTTTTTTCAAAATAAAACAGATTCGATTCCATTATATGTGGCTTTGACACACCATACTGTGGTTAACGAATGATAAAAGAGGAATATGTTACTGTACCATTCAGAAGTACATACAGGACATTCGTTAATATATGCACTTTCTTCACATTTTGAAAACCAATTTATACTTTCAGTACTACAAAGCTGAATTTGGCATCACCCTGTATATTTTTTCCAAATCTCAACCAAATATGCTAACTAAATGTTCTACACATCATCACGAGAAAATAAATGCACAAAATACTACAAACTGCACTAAAAAATGAACGTAGTACCTGTTGCTTTAGAAGAAATAGTTAACCCTCTCACGGCTGATGAGACCACGTGACACTCGTTGTAACTGGAAAATGTATGGCTTCAACCACTAATTTCTTCAATTTTTTTAAAAACTCTCCTATTTGGTATATATATGTTGTTAGGCAACTATTCAACAATATAGCTTATGTCATTCTACATATATATTATATTGTTAATCATTGTTACTATATACTACATACTATTCGCCATATCTCCCAAAGTTATTTACATATTTTGACGAAATAAAGCTAAAATTGAAGAGGAAACCCCTCCATTTTGTCCTTTTGCGATAAGGGTCCTTTGCTTTTGAAGAAACGTTAAAATTCCTCTTATAACGTTTGTTTCTCTTTTTTAGTTTTTTCAAAATAAAACAGATTCGATTCCATTATATGTGGCTTTGACACACCATACTGTGGTTAACGAATGATAAAAGAGGAATATGTTACTGTACCATTCAGAAGTACATACAGGACATTCGTTAATATATGCACTTTCTTCACATTTTGAAAACCAATTTATACTTTCAGTACTACAAAGCTGAATTTGGCATCACCCTGTATATTTTTTCCAAATCTCAACCAAATATGCTAACTAAATGTTCTACACATCATCACGAGAAAATAAATGCACAAATTACTACAAACTGCACTAAAAAATGAACGTAGTACCTGTTGCTTTAGAAGAAATAGTTAACCCTCTCACGGCTGATGAGACCACGTAACACTCGTTGTAACTGGAAAATGTATGGCTTCAACCACTAATTTCTTCAATTTTGTTAAAAACTCTCCTATTTGGTATATATATGTTGTTAGGCAACTATTCAACAATATAGCATTTGTCATGCTACATATATATTATATTGTTATCCATTGTTACTATATACTACATACTATTCGCCATATCTCCCAAAGTTATTTACATATTTTGACGAAATAAAGCTCAAATTGAAGAGCAAACCTATCCATTTTGTACGGTTGCGATAAATGTCCTTTGCCCTTCAAGAAACGTTAAAATTCCTCTTATAACGTTTGTTTCTCTTTTTTAGTTTTTTTTTCAAAATAAAACAGATTGGATTCCATTATATGTGGCTTTGACACACCATACTGTGGTTAACGAATGATAAAAGAGGAATATGTTACTGTGCCATTCAGAAGTACATACAGGGCATTCGTTAATATATGCACTTTCTTCACATTTTGAAAACCAATTTATACTTTCTGTACTACAAAGCTGAATTTTGCATCACCCTGTATATTTTTTCCAAATCTCAACCAAATATGCTAACTAAATGTTCTACACATCATCACGAGAAAATAAATGCACAAATTACTACAAACTGCACTAAAAAATGAACGTAGTACCTGTTGCTTTAGAAGAAATAGTTAACCCTCTCACGGCTGATGAGACCACGTAACACTCGTTGTAACTGGAAAATGTATGGCTTAAACCACTAATTTCTTCAATTTTTTTTAAAAACTCTCCTATTTGGTATATATATGTTGTTAGGCAACTATTCAACAATATAGCATATGTCATTCTACATATACATTATATTGTTAATCATTGTTACTATATACTACATACTATTCGCCATATCTCCCAAAGTTATTTACATATTTTGACGAAATAAAGCTAAAATTGAAGAGGAAACCCCTCCATTTTGTACGGTTGCGCTAAGGTCCTTTGCCCTTGAAGAAACGTTAAAATTCCTCCTATAAGGTTTGTTTCTCTTTTTTAGTTTTTTCAAAATAAGACAGATTCGATTCCATTATATAGTGGCTTTGACACACCATACTGTGGTTAACGAATGATAAAAGAGGAATATGTTACTGTGCCATTCAGAAGTACATGCAGGGCATTCGTTAATATATGCACTTTCTTCACATTTTGAAAACCAATTTATACTTTCTGTACTACAAAGCTGAATTTTGCATCACCCTGTATATTTTTTCCAAATCTCAACTAAATATGCTAACTAAATGTTCTACACATCATCACGGGAAAATAAATGCACAAATTACTACAAACTGCATTAAAAAATGAACGTAGTTCCTGTTGCTTTAGAAGAAATAGTTAACCCTATCACGGCTGATGAGACCACGTGACACTCGTTGTAACTGGAAAATGTATGGCTTCAACCACTAATTTCCTCAATTTTTTTAAAAACTCTCCTATTTGGTATATATATGTTGTTAGGCAACTATTCAACAATATAGCATATGTCATTCTACATATATATTATATTGTTATCCATTGTTACTATATACTACATACTATTCGCCATATCTCCCAAAGTTATTTACATATTTTGACGAAATAAAGCACAAATTGAAGAGGAAACCCATCCATTTTGTCCTTTTGCGATAAGGGTCCTTTGCCCTTGAAGAAACGTTAAAATTCCTCTTATAACGTTTTTTTCTCTTTTTTAGTTTTTTCAAAATAAAACAGATTCGATTCCATTATATGTGGCTTTGACACACCATACTGTGGTTAACGAATGATAAAAGAGGAATATGTTACTGTACCATTCAGAAGTACATACAGGACATTCGTTAATATATGCACTTTCTTCACATTTTGAGAAACAAATTATACTTTCTGTACTACAAAGCTGAATTTGGCATCACCCTGTATATTTTTTCCAAATCTCAACTAAATATGCTAACTAAATGTTCTACACATCATCACGAGAAAATAAATGCACAAATTACTACAAACTGCACTAAAAAATGAACGTAGTACCTGTTGCTTTAGAAGAAATAGTTAACCCTCTCACGGCTGATGAGACCACGTGACACTCGTTGTAACTGGAAAATGTATGGCTTCAACCACTAATTTCTTCAATTTTTTTAAAAACTCTCCTATTTGGTATATATATGTTGTTAGGCAACTATTCAACAATATAGCATATGTCATTCTACATATATATTATATTGTTATCCATTGTTACTATATACTACATACTATTCGCCATATCTCCCAAAGTTATTTACATATTTTGACGAAATAAAGCTAAAATTGAAGAGGAAACCCCTCCATTTTGTCCTTTTGCGATAAGGGTCCTTTGCCCTTGAAGAAACGTTAAAATTCCTCTTATAACGTTTGTTTCTCTATTTTAGTTTTTTCAAAATTATACAGATTCGATTCCATTATATGTGGCTTTGACACACCATACTGTGGTTAACGAATGATAAAAGAGGAATATGTTATTGTACCATTCAGAAGTACATACAGGACATTCGTTAATATATGCACTTTCTTCACATTTTGAAAACCAATTTATACTTTCTGTACTACAAAGCTGAATTTGGCATCACCCTGTATATTTTTTCCAAATCTCAACCAAATATGCTAACTAAATGTTCTACACATCATCACGAGAAAATAAATGCACAAATTACTACAAACTGCACTAAAAAATGAACGTAGTACCTGTTGCTTTAGAAGAAATAGTTAACCCTCTCACGGCTGATGAGACCACGTGACACTCGTTGTAACTGGAAAATGTATGGCTTCAACCACTAATTTCTTCAATTTTTTTAAAAACTCTCTTATTTGGTATATATATGTTGTTAGGCAACTATTCAACAATATAGCATTTGTCATGCTACATATATATTATATTGTTATCTATTGTTACTATATACTACATACTATTCGCCATATCTCCCAAAGTTATTTACATATTTTGACGAAATAAAGCTCAAATTGAAGAGCAAACCTATCCATTTTGTACGGTTGCGATAAATGTCCTTTGCCTTTCAAGAAACGTTAAAATTCCTCTTATAATTTTTGTTTCTCTTTTTTAGTTTTTTTTTCAAAATAAAACAGATTCGATTCCATTATATGTGGCTTTGACACACCATACTGTGGTTAACGAATGATAAAAGAGGAATATGTTACTGTGCCATTCAGAAGTACATACAGGGCATTCGTTAATATATGCACTTTTTTCACATTTTGAAAACCAATTTATACTTTCTGTACTACAAAGCTGAATTTTGCATCACCCTGTATATTTTTTCCAAATCTCAACCAAATATGCTAACTAAATGTTCTACACATCATCACGAGAAAATAAATGCACAAATTACTACAAACTGCACTAAAAAATGAACGTAGTACCTGTTGCTTTAGAAGAAATAATTAACCCTCTCACGGCTGATGAGACCACGTGACACTCGTTGTAACTGGAAAATGTATGGCTTAAACCACTAATTTCTTCAATTTTTTTTTAAAAACTCTCCTATTTGGTATATATATGTTGTTAGGCAACTATTCAACAATATAGCATATGTCATTCTACATATATATTATATTGTTAATCATTGTTACTATATACTACATACTATTCGCCATATCTCCCAAAGTTATTTACATATTTTGACGAAATAAAGCTAAAATTGAAGAGGAAACCCCTCCATTTTGTACGGTTAGGCTAAGGTCCTTTGCCCTTGAAGAAACGTTAAAATTCCTCCTATAAGGTTTGTTTCTCTTTTTTAGTTTTTTCAAAATAAAACAGATTCGATTCCATTATATAGTGGCTTTGACACACCATACTGTGGTTAACGAATGATAAAAGAGGAATATGTTACTGTGCCATTCAGAAGTACATACAGGGCATTCGTTAATATATGCACTTTTTTCACATTTTGAAAACCAATTTATACTTTCTGTACTACAAAGCTGAATTTGGCATCACCCTGTATATTTTTTCCAAATCTCAACTAAATATGCTAACTAAATGTTCTACACATCATCACGGGAAAATAAATGCACAAATTACTACAAACTGCATTAAAAAATGAACGTAGTACCTGTTGCTTTAGAAGAAATAGTTAACCCTCTCACGGCTGATGAGACCACGTGACACTCGTTGTAACTGGAAAATGTATGGCTTCAACCACTAATTTCCTCAATTTTTTTAAAAACTCTAATATTTGGTATATATATGTTGTTAGGCAACTATTCAACAATATAGCATATGTCATTCTACATATATATTATATTGTTATCCATTGTTACTATATACTACATACTATTCGCCATATCTCCCAAAGTTATTTACATATTTTGACGAAATAAAGCTAAAATTGAAGAGGAAACCCCTCCATTTTGTCCTTTTGCGATAAGGGTCCTTTGCCCTTGAAGAAACGTTAAAATTCCTCTTATAACGTTTGTTTCTCTTTTTTAGTTTTTTCAAAATAAAACAGATTCGATTCCATTATATGTGGCTTTGACACACCATACTGTGGTTAACGAATGATAAAAGAGGAATATGTTACTGTACCATTCAGAAGTACATACAGGACACTCGTTAATATATGCACTTTCTTCACATTTTGAAAACCAATTTATACTTTCAGTACTACAAAGCTGAATTTGGCATCACCCTGTATATTTTTTCCAAATCTCAACCAAATATGCTAACTAAATGTTCTACACATCATCACGAGAAAATAAATGCACAAATTACTACAAACTGCACTAAAAAATGAACGTAGTACCTGTTGCTTTAGAAGAAATAGTTAACCCTCTCACGGCTGATGAGACCACGTGACACTCGTTGTAACTGGAAAATGTATGGCTTCAACCACTAATTTCTTCAATTTTTTTAAAAACTCTCCTATTTGGTATATATATGTTGTTAGGCAACTATTCAACAATATAGCATATGTCATTCTACATATATATTATATTGTTATCCATTGTTACTATATACTACATACTATTCGCCATATCTCCCAAAGTTATTTACATATTTTGACGAAATAAAGCTAAAATTGAAGAGGAAACCCCTCCATTTTGTACGCTTGCGCTAAGGTCCTTTGCCCTTGAAGAAACGTTAAAATTCTTCTTATAACGTTTGTTTCTCTTTTTTAGTTTTTTCAAAATAAAACAGATTCGATTCCATTATATGTGGCTTTGACACACCATACTGTGGTTAACGAATGATAAAAGAGGAATATGTTACTGTACCATTCAGAAGTACATACATGGCATTCGTTAATATATGCACTTTCTTCACATTTTGAAAACCAATTTATACTTTCTGTACTTCAAAGCTGAATTTTGCATCACCCTGTATATTTTTTTCAAGTCTCAACCAAATATGCTAACTAAATGTTCTACACATCATCACGGGAAAATAAATGCACAAATTACTACAAACTGCATTAAAAATGAACGTAGTACCTGTTGCTTTAGAAGAAATAGTTAACCCTCTCACGGCTGATGAGACCACGTGACACTCGTTGTAACTGGAAAATGTATGGCTTCAACCACTAATTTCTTCAATTTTTTTAAAAAACTCTCCTATTTGGTATATATATGTTGTTAGGCAACTATTCAACAATATAGCATATGTCATTCTACATATATATTATATTGTTAATCATTGTTACTATATACTACATACTATTCGCCATATCTCCCAAAGTTATTTACATATTTTGACGAAATAAAGCTAAAATTGAAGAGGAAACCCCTCCATTTTGTCCTTTTGCGATAAGGGTCCTTTGCGCTTGAAGAAACGTTAAAATTCCTCTTATAACGTTTGTTTCTCTTTTTTAGTTTTTTCAAAATAAAACAGATTCGATTCCATTATATGTGGCTTTGACACACCATACTGTGGTTAACGAATGATAAAAGAGGAATATGTTACTGTACCATTCAGAAGTACATACAGGACACTCGTTAATATATGCACTTTCTTCACATTTTGAAAACCAATTTATACTTTCAGTACTACAAAGCTGAATTTGGCATCACCCTGTATATTTTTTCCAAATCTCAACCAAATATGCTAACTAAATGTTCTACACATCATCACGAGAAAATAAATGCACAAATTACTACAAACTGCACTAAAAAATGAACGTAGTACCTGTTGCTTTAGAAGAAATAGTTAACCCTCTCACGGCTGATGAGACCACGTGACACTCGTTGTAACTGGAAAATGTATGGCTTCAACCACTAATTTCTTCAATTTTTTTAAAAACTCTCCTATTTGGTATATATATGTTGTTAGGCAACTATTCAACAATATAGCATATGTCATTCTACATATATATTATATTGTTATCCATTGTTACTATATACTACATACTATTCGCCATATCTCCCAAAGTTATTTACATATTTTGACGAAATAAAGCTAAAATTGAAGAGGAAACCCCTCCATTTTGTCCTTTTGCGATAAGGGTCCTTTGCCCTTGAAGAAACGTTAAAATTCCTCTTATAACGTTTGTTTCTCTTTTTTAGTTTTTTCAAAATAAAACAGATTCGATTCCATTATATGTGGCTTTGACACACCATACTGTGGTTAACGAATGATAAAAGAGGAATATGTTATTGTACCATTCAGAAGTACATACAGGACATTCGTTAATATATGCACTTTCTTCACATTTTGAAAACCAATTTATACTTTCTGTACTACAAAGCTGAATTTGGCATCACCCTGTATATTTTTTCCAAATCTCAACCAGATATGCTAACTAAATGTTCTACACATCATCACGAGAAAATAAATGCACAAATTACTACAAACTGCACTAAAAAATGAACGTAGTACCTGTTGCTTTAGAAGAAATAGTTAACCCTCTCACGGCTGATGAGACCACGTGACACTCGTTGTAACTGGAAAATGTATGGCTTCAACCACTAATTTCTTCAATTTTTTTTTAAAAACTCTCCTATTTGGTATATATATATTGTTAGGCAACTATTCAACAATATAGCATTTGTCATGCTACATATATATTATATTGTTATCCATTGTTACTATATACTACATACTATTCGCCATATCTCCCAAAGTTATTTACATATTTTGACGAAATAAAGCTCAAATTGAAGAGCAAACCTATCCATTTTGTACGGTTGCGATAAATGTCCTTTGCCCTTCAAGAAACGTTAAAATTCCTCTTATAACGTTTGTTTCTCTTTTTTAGTTTTTTTTTTAAAAATAAAACAGATTCGATTCCATTATATAGTGGCTTTGACACACCATACTGTGGTTAACGAATGAAAAAAGAGGAATATGTTACTGTGCCATTCAGAAGTACATACAGGGCATTCGTTAATATATGCACTTTCTTCACATTTTGAAAACCAATTTATACTTTCTGTACTACAAAGCTGAATTTGGCATCACCCTGTATATTTTTTCCAAATCTCAACCAAATATGCTAACTAAATGTTCTACACATCATCAGCGGAAAATAAATGCACAAATTACTACAAACTGCACTAAAAAATGAACGTAGTACCTGTTGCTTTAGAAGAAATAATTAACCCTCTCACGTTTGATGAGGCCACGTGACACTCGTTGTAACTGGAAAACGTATGGCTTAAACCACTAATTTCTTCAATTTTTTTTTAAAAACTCTCCTATTTGGTATATATATATTGTTAGGCAACTATTCAACAATATAGCATATGTCATTCTACATATATATTATATTGTTAATCATTGTTACTATATACTACATACTATTCGCCATATCTCCCAAAGTTATTTACATATTTTGACGAAATAAAGCTAAAATTGAAGAGGAAACCCCTACATTTTGTCCTTTTGCGATAAGGGTCGTTTGCCCTTGAAGAAACGTTAAAATTCCTCTTATAACCTTTGTTTCTCTTTTTTAGTTTTTTCAAAATAAAACAGATTCGATTCCATTATATGTGACTTTGACACACCATACTGTGGTTAACGAATGAAAAAAGAGGAATATGTTACTGTACCATTCAGAAGTACATACAGGACATTCGTTAATATATGCACTTTCTTCACATTTTGAAAACCAATTTATACTTTCAGTACTACAAAGCTGAATTTGGCATCACCCTGTATATTTTTTCCAAATCTCAACCAAATATGCTAACTAAATGTTCTACACATCATCACGAGAAAATAAATGCACAAATTACTACAAACTGCACTAAAAAATGAACGTAGTACCTGTTGCTTTAGAAGAAATAGTTAACCCTCTCACGGCTGATGAGACCACGTGACACTCGTTGTAACTGGAAAATGTATGGCTTCAACCACTAATTTCTTCAATTTTTTTAAAAACTCTCCTATTTGGTATATATATGTTGTTAGGCAACTATTCAACAATATAGCATATGTCATTCTACATATATATTATATTGTTATCCATTGTTACTATATACTACATACTATTCGCCATATCTCCCAAAGTTATTTACATATTTTGACGAAATAAAGCTAAAATTGAAGAGGAAACCCCTCCATTTTGTCCTTTTGCGATAAGGGTCCTTTGCCCTTGAAGAAACGTTAAAATTCCTCTTATAACGTTTGTTTCTCTTTTTTAGTTTTTTCAAAATAAAACAGATTCGATTCCATTATATGTGGCTTTGACACACCATACTGTGGTTAACGAATGATAAAAGAGGAATATGTTATTGTACCATTCAGAAGTACATACAGGACATTCGTTAATATATGCACTTTCTTCACATTTTGAAAACCAATTTATACTTTCTGTACTACAAAGCTGAATTTGGCATCACCCTGTATATTTTTTCCAAATCTCAACCAGATATGCTAACTAAATGTTCTACACATCATCACGAGAAAATAAATGCACAAATTACTACAAACTGCACTAAAAATGAACGTAGTACCTGTTGCTTTAGAAGAAATAGTTAACCCTCTCACGGCTGATGAGACCACGTGACACTCGTTGTAACTGGAAAATGTATGGCTTCAATCACTAATTTCTTCAATTTTTTTTTAAAAACTCTCCTATTTGGTATATATATGTTGTTAGGCAACTATTCAACAATATAGCATTTGTCATGCTACATATATATTATATTGTTATCCATTGTTACTATATACTACATACTATTCGCCATATCTCCCAAAGTTATTTACATATTTTGACGAAATAAAGTTCAAATTGAAGAGCAAACCTATCCATTTTGTACGGTTGCGATAAATGTCCTTTGCCCTTCAAGAAACGTTAAAATTCCTCTTATAACGTTTGTTTCTCTTTTTTAGTTTTTTTTTTAAAAATAAAACAGATTCGATTCCATTATATAGTGGCTTTGACACACCATACTGTGGTTAACGAATGAAAAAAGAGGAATATGTTACTGTGCCATTCAGAAGTACATACAGGGCATTCGTTAATATATGCACTTTCTTCACATTTTGAAAACCAATTTATACTTTCTGTACTACAAAGCTGAATTTGGCATCACCCTGTATATTTTTTCCAAATCTCAACCAAATATGCTAACTAAATGTTCTACACATCATCAGCGGAAAATAAATGCACAAATTACTACAAACTGCACTAAAAAATGAACGTAGTACCTGTTGCTTTAGAAGAAATAATTAACCCTCTCACGTTTGATGAGGCCACGTGACACTCGTTGTAACTGGAAAACGTATGGCTTAAACCACTAATTTCTTCAATTTTTTTTTAAAAACTCTCCTATTTGGTATATATATATTGTTAGGCAACTATTCAACAATATAGCATATGTCATTCTACATATATATTATATTGTTAATCATTGTTACTATATACTACATACTATTCGCCATATCTCCCAAAGTTATTTACATATTTTGACGAAATAAAGCTAAAATTGAAGAGGAAACCCCTACATTTTGTCCTTTTGCGATAAGGGTCGTTTGCCCTTGAAGAAACGTTAAAATTCCTCTTATAACCTTTGTTTCTCTTTTTTAGTTTTTTCAAAATAAAACAGATTCGATTCCATTATATGTGACTTTGACACACCATACTGTGGTTAACGAATGAAAAAAGAGGAATATGTTACTGTACCATTCAGAAGTACATACAGGACATTCGTTAATATATGCACTTTCTTCACATTTTGAAAACCAATTTATACTTTCAGTACTACAAAGCTGAATTTGGCATCACCCTGTATATTTTTTCCAAATCTCAACCAAATATGCTAACTATATGTTCTACACATCATCACGAGAAAATAAATGCACAAAATACTACAAACTGCACTAAAAAATGAACGTAGTACCTGTTGCTTTAGAAGAAATAGTTAACCCTCTCACGGCTGATGAGACCACGTGACACTCGTTGTAACTGGAAAATGTATGGCTTCAACCACTAATTTCTTCAATTTTTTTAAAAACTCTCCTATTTGGTATATATATGTTGTTAGGCAACTATTCAACAATATAGCATATGTCATTCTACATATATATTATATTGTTAATCATTGTTACTATATACTACATACTATTCGCCATATCTCCCAAAGTTATTTACATATTTTGACGAAATAAAGCTCAAATTGAAGAGGAAACCCCTCCATTTTGTACGCTTGCGCTAACGTCCTTTGCCCTTGAAGAAACGTTAAAATTCTTCTTATAACGTTTGTTTCTCTTTTTTAGTTTTTTCAAAATAAAACAGATTCGATTCCATTATATGTGGCTTTGACACACCATACTGTGGTTAACGAATGATAAAAGAGGAATATGTTACTGTACCATTCAGAAGTACATACATGGCATTCGTTAATATATGCACTTTCTTCACATTTTGAAAACCAATTTATACTTTCTGTACTTCAAAGCTGAATTTTGCATCACCCTGTATATTTTTTTCAAGTCTCAACCAAATATGCTAACTAAATGTTCTACACATCATCACGGGAAAATAAATTCACAAATTACTACAAACTGCATTAAAAATGAACGTAGTACCTGTTGCTTTAGAAGAAATAGTTAACCCTCTCACGGCTGATGAGACCACGTGACACTCGTTGTAACTGGAAAATGTATGGCTTCAACCACTAATTTCTTCAATTTTTTTAAAAACTCTCCTATTTGGTATATATATGTTGTTAGGCAACTACTCAACAATATAGCATATGTCATTCTACATATATATTATATTGTTATCCATTGTTACTATATACTACATACTATTCGCCATATCTCCCAAAGTTATTTACATATTTTGACGAAATAAAGCTAAAATTGAAGAGGAAACCCCTCCATTTTGTACGGTTGCGCTAAGGTCCTTTGCCCTTGAAGAAACGTTAAAATTCCTCCTATAAGGTTTGTTTCTCTTTTTTAGTTTTTTCAAAATAAAACAGATTCGATTCCATTATATAGTGGCTTTGACACACCATACTGTGGTTAACGAATGATAAAAGAGGAATATGTTATTGTACCATTCAGAAGTACATACAGGACATTCGTTAATATATGCACTTTCTTCACATTTTGAAAACCAATTTATACTTTCTGTACTACAAAGCTGAATTTGGCATCACCCTGTATATTTTTTCCAAATCTCAACCAAATATGCTAACTAAATGTTCTACACATCATCACGAGAAAATAAATGCACAAATTACTACAAACTGCACTAAAAAATGAACGTAGTACCTGTTGCTTTAGAAGAAATAGTTAACCCTCTCACGGCTGATGAGACCACGTGACACTCGTTGTAACTGGAAAATGTATGGCTTCAACCACTAATTTCTTCAATTTTTTTTAAAAACTCTCCTATTTGGTATATATATGTTGTTAGGCAACTATTCAACAATATAGCATTTGTCATGCTACATATATATTATATTGTTATCCATTGTTACTATATACTACAAACTATTCGCCATATCTCCCAAAGTTATTTACATATTTTGACGAAATAAAGCTCAAATTGAAGAGCAAACCTATCCATTTTGTACGGTTGCGATAAATGTCCTTTGCCCTTCAAGAAACGTTAAAATTCCTCTTATAACGTTTGTTTCTCTTTTTTAGTTTTTTTTTTAAAATAAAACAGATTCGATTCCATTATATAGTGGCTTTGACACACCATACTGTGGTTAACGAATGAAAAAAGAGGAATATGTTACTGTGCCATTCAGAAGTACATACAGGGCATTCGTTAATATATGCACTTTCTTCACATTTTGAAAACCAATTTATACTTTCTGTACTACAAAGCTGAATTTTGCATCACCCTGTATATTTTTTCCAAATCTCAACCAAATATGCTAACTAAATGTTCTACACATTATCAGCGGAAAATAAATGCACAAATTACTACAAACTGCACTAAAAAATGAACGTAGTACCTGTTGCTTTAGAAGAAATAATTAACCCTCTCACGTTTGATGAGACCACGTGACACTCGTTGTAACTGGAAAATGTATGGCTTAAACCACTAATTTCTTCAATTTTTTTTTTAAAAACTCTCCTATTTGGTATATATATATTGTTAGGCAACTATTCAACAATATAGCATATGTCATTCTACATATATATTATATTGTTAATCATTGTTACTATATACTACATACTATTCGCCATATCTCCCAAAGTTATTTACATATTTTGACGAAATAAAGCTCAAATTGAAGAGGAAACCCCTCCATTTTGTACGGTTGCGCTAAGGTCCTTTGCCCTTGAAGAAACGTTAAAATTCCTCCTATAAGGTTTGTTTCTCTTTTTTAGTTTTTTCAAAATAAAACAGATTCGATTCCATTATATAGTGGCTTTGACACACCATACTGTGGTTAACGAATGATAAAAGAGGAATATGTTACTGTGCCATTCAGAAGTACATGCAGGGCATTCGTTAATATATGCACTTTCTTCACATTTTGAAAACCAATTTATACTTTCTGTACTACAAAGCTGAATTTTGCATCACCCTGTATATTTTTTCCAAATCTCAACTAAATATGCTAACTAAATGTTCTACACATCATCACGGGAAATAAATGCTCAAATTACTACAAACTGCATTAAAAAATGAACGTAGTTCCTGTTGCTTTAGAAGAAATAGTTAACCCTCTCACGGCTGATGAGACCACGTGACACTCGTTGTAACTGGAAAATGTATGGCTTCAACCACTAATTTCCTCAATTTTTTTAAAAACTCTCCTATTTGGTATATATATGTTGTTAGGCAACTATTCAACAATATAGCATATGTCATTCTACATATATATTATATTGTTATCCATTGTTACTATATACTACATACTATTCGCCATATCTCCCAAAGTTATTTACATATTTTGACGAAATAAAGCTAAAATTGAAGAGGAAACCCCTCCATTTTGTCCTGTTGCGATAAGGGTCCTTTGCCCTTGAAGAAACGTTAAAATTCCTCTTATAACGTTTGTTTCTCTTTTTTAGTTTTTTCAAAATAAAACAGATTCGATTCCATTATATGTGGCTTTGACACACCATACTGTGGTTAACGAATGATAAAAGAGGAATATGTTATTGTACCATTCAGAAGTACATACAGGACATTCGTTAATATATGCACTTTCTTCACATTTTGAAAACCAATTTATACTTTCTGTACTACAAAGCTGAATTTGGCATCACCCTGTATATTTTTTCCAAATCTCAACCAAATATGCTAACTATATGTTCTACACATCATCACGAGAAAATAAATGCACAAAATACTACAAACTGCACTAAAAAATGAACGTAGTACCTGTTGCTTTAGAAGAAATAGTTAACCCTCTCACGGCTGATGAGACCACGTGACACTCGTTGTAACTGGAAAATGTATGGCTTCAACCACTAATTTCTTCAATTTTTTTAAAAACTCTCCTATTTGGTATATATATGTTGTTAGGCAACTATTCAACAATATAGCATATGTCATTCTACATATATATTATATTGTTAATCATTGTTACTATATACTACATACTATTCGCCATATCTCCCAAAGTTATTTACATATTTTGACGAAATAAAGCTCAAATTGAAGAGGAAACCCCTCCATTTTGTACGCTTGCGCTAAGGTCCTTTGCCCTTGAAGAAACGTTAAAATTCTTCTTATAACGTTTGTTTCTCTTTTTTAGTTTTTTCAAAATAAAACAGATTCGATTCCATTATATGTGGCTTTGACACACCATACTGTGGTTAACGAATGATAAAAGAGGAATATGTTACTGTACCATTCAGAAGTACATACATGGCATTCGTTAATATATGCACTTTCTTCACATTTTGAAAACCAATTTATACTTTCTGTACTTCAAAGCTGAATTTTGCATCACCCTGTATATTTTTTTCAAGTCTCAACCAAATATGCTAACTAAATGTTCTACACATCATCACGGGAAAATAAATTCACAAATTACTACAAACTGTATTAAAAATGAACGTAGTACCTGTTGCTTTAGAAGAAATAGTTAACCCTCTCACGGCTGATGAGACCACGTGACACTCGTTGTAACTGGAAAATGTATGGCTTCAACCACTAATTTCTTCAATTTTTTTAAAAACTCTCCTATTTGGTATATATATGTTGTTAGGCAACTATTCAACAATATAGCATATGTCATTCTACATATATATTATATTGTTATCCATTGTTACTATATACTACATACTATTCGCCATATCTCCCAAAGTTATTTACATATTTTGACGAAATAAAGCTAAAATTGAAGAGGAAACCCCTCCATTTTGTCCTTTTGCGATAAGGGTCCTTTGCCCTTGAAGAAACGTTAAAATTCCTCTTATAACGTTTGTTTCTCTTTTTTAGTTTTTTCAAAATAAAACAGATTCGATTCCATTATATGTGGCTTTGACACACCATACTGTGGTTAACGAATGATAAAAGAGGAATATGTTATTGTACCATTCAGAAGTACATACAGGACATTCGTTAATATATGCACTTTCTTCACATTTTGAAAACCAATTTATACTTTCTGTACTACAAAGCTGAATTTGGCATCACCCTGTATATTTTTTCCAAATCTCAACCAGATATGCTAACTAAATGTTCTACACATCATCACGAGAAAATAAATGCACAAATTACTACAAACTGCACTAAAAAATGAACGTAGTACCTGTTGCTTTAGAAGAAATAGTTAACCCTCTCACGGCTGATGAGACCACGTGACACTCGTTGTAACTGGAAAATGTATGGCTTCAACCACTAATTTCTTCAATTTTTTTTTAAAAACTCTCCTATTTGGTATATATATGTTGTTAGGCAACTATTCAACAATATAGCATTTGTCATGCTACATATATATTATATTGTTATCCATTGTTACTATATACTACATACTATTCGCCATATCTCCCAAAGTTATTTACATATTTTGACGAAATAAAGCTCAAATTGAAGAGCAAACCTATCCATTTTGTACGGTTGCGATAAATGTCCTTTGCCCTTCAAGAAACGTTAAAATTCCTCTTATAACGTTTGTTTCTCTTTTTTAGTTTTTTTTTTAAAAATAAAACAGATTCGATTCCATTATATAGTGGCTTTGACACACCATACTGTGGTTAACGAATGAAAAAAGAGGAATATGTTACTGTGCCATTCAGAAGTACATACAGGGCATTCGTTAATATATGCACTTTCTTCACATTTTGAAAACCAATTTATACTTTCTGTACTACAAAGCTGAATTTGGCATCACCCTGTATATTTTTTCCAAATCTCAACCAAATATGCTAACTAAATGTTCTACACATCATCAGCGGAAAATAAATGCACAAATTACTACAAACTGCACTAAAAAATGAACGTAGTACCTGTTGCTTTAGAAGAAATAATTAACCCTCTCACGTTTGATGAGGCCACGTGACACTCGTTGTAACTGGAAAACGTATGGCTTAAACCACTAATTTCTTCAATTTTTTTTTAAAAACTCTCCTATTTGGTATATATATATTGTTAGGCAACTATTCAACAATATAGCATATGTCATTCTACATATATATTATATTGTTAATCATTGTTACTATATACTACATACTATTCGCCATATCTCCCAAAGTTATTTACATATTTTGACGAAATAAAGCTCAAATTGAAGAGGAAACCCCTCCATTTTGTCCTTTTGCGATAAGGGTCGTTTGCCCTTGAAGAAACGTTAAAATTCCTCTTATAACCTTTGTTTCTCTTTTTTAGTTTTTTCAAAATAAAACAGATTCGATTCCATTATATGTGACTTTGACACACCATACTGTGGTTAACGAATGATAAAAGAGGAATATGTTACTGTACCATTCAGAAGTACATACAGGACATTCGTTAATATATGCACTTTCTTCACATTTTGAAAACCAATTTATACTTTCAGTACTACAAAGCTGAATTTGGCATCACCCTGTATATTTTTTCCAAATCTCAACCAAATATGCTAACTATATGTTCTACACATCATCACGAGAAAATAAATGCACAAAATACTACAAACTGCACTAAAAAATGAACGTAGTACCTGTTGCTTTAGAAGAAATAGTTAACCCTCTCACGGCTGATGAGACCACGTGACACTCGTTGTAACTGGAAAATGTATGGCTTCAACCACTAATTTCTTCAATTTTTTTAAAAACTCTCCTATTTGGTATATATATGTTGTTAGGCAACTATTCAACAATATAGCATATGTCATTCTACATATATATTATATTGTTAATCATTGTTACTATATACTACATACTATTCGCCATATCTCCCAAAGTTATTTACATATTTTGACGAAATAAAGCTCAAATTGAAGAGGAAACCCCTCCATTTTGTACGCTTGCGCTAAGGTCCTTTGCCCTTGAAGAAACGTTAAAATTCTTCTTATAACGTTTGTTTCTCTTTTTTAGTTTTTTCAAAATAAAACAGATTCGATTCCATTATATGTGGCTTTGACACACCATACTGTGGTTAAGGAATGATAAAAGAGGAATATGTTACTGTACCATTCAGAAGTACATACATGGCATTCGTTAATATATGCACTTTCTTCACATTTTGAAAACCAATTTATACTTTCTGTACTTCAAAGCTGAATTTTGCATCACCCTGTATATTTTTTCCAAATCTCAACCAAATATGCTAACTAAATGTTCTACACATCATCACGGGAAAATAAATTCACAAATTACTACAAACTGCATTAAAAATGAACGTAGTACCTGTTGCTTTAGAAGAAATAGTTAACCCTCTCACGGCTGATGAGACCACGTGACACTCGTTGTAACTGGAAAATGTATGGCTTCAACCACTAATTTCTTCAATTTTTTTAAAAACTCTCCTATTTGGTATATATATGTTGTTAGGCAACTACTCAACAATATAGCATATGTCATTCTACATATATATTATATTGTTATCCATTGTTACTATATACTACATACTATTCGCCATATCTCCCAAAGTTATTTACATATTTTGACGAAATAAAGCTCAAATTGAAGAGCAAACCTATCCATTTTGTCCTGTTGCGATAAGGGTCCTTTGCCCTTGAAGAAACGTTAAAATTCCTCTTATAACGTTTGTTTCTCTTTTTTAGTTTTTTCAAAATAAAACAGATTCGATTCCATTATATGTGGCTTTGACACACCATACTGTGGTTAACGAATGATAAAAGAGGAATATGTTATTGTACCATTCAGAAGTACATACAGGACATTCGTTAATATATGCACTTTCTTCACATTTTGAAAACCAATTTATACTTTCTGTACTACAAAGCTGAATTTGGCATCACCCAGTATATTTTTTCCAAATCTCAACCAAATATGCTAACTAAATGTTCTACACATCATCACGAGAAAATAAATGCACAAATTACTACAAACTGCACTAAAAAATGAACGTAGTACCTGTTGCTTTAGAAGAAATAGTTAACCCTCTCACGGCTGATGAGACCACGTGACACTCGTTGTAACTGGAAAATGTATGGCTTCAACCACTAATTTCTTCAATTTTTTTTAAAAACTCTCCTATTTGGTATATATATGTTGTTAGGCAACTATTCAACAATATAGCATTTGTCATGCTACATATATATTATATTGTTATCCATTGTTACTATATACTACAAACTATTCGCCATATCTCCCAAAGTTATTTACATATTTTGACGAAATAAAGCTCAAATTGAAGAGCAAACCTATCCATTTTGTACGGTTGCGATAAATGTCCTTTGCCCTTCAAGAAACGTTAAAATTCCTCTTATAACGTTTGTTTCTCTTTTTTAGTTTTTTTTTTAAAATAAAACAGATTCGATTCCATTATATAGTGGCTTTGACACACCATACTGTGGTTAACGAATGAAAAAAGAGGAATATGTTACTGTGCCATTCAGAAGTACATACAGGGCATTCGTTAATATATGCACTTTCTTCACATTTTGAAAACCAATTTATACTTTCTGTACTACAAAGCTGAATTTTGCATCACCCTGTATATTTTTTCCAAATCTCAACCAAATATGCTAACTAAATGTTCTACACATCATCAGCGGAAAATAAATGCACAAATTACTACAAACTGCACTAAAAAATGAACGTAGTACCTGTTGCTTTAGAAGAAATAATTAACCCTCTCACGTTTGATGAGACCACGTGACACTCGTTGTAACTGGAAAATGTATGGCTTAAACCACTAATTTCTTCAATTTTTTTTTTAAAAACTCTCCTATTTGGTATATATATATTGTTAGGCAACTATTCAACAATATAGCATATGTCATTCTACATATATATTATATTGTTAATCATTGTTACTATATACTACATACTATTCGCCATATCTCCCAAAGTTATTTACATATTTTGACGAAATAAAGCTCAAATTGAAGAGGAAACCCCTCCATTTTGTACGGTTGCGCTAAGGTCCTTTGCCCTTGAAGAAACGTTAAAATTCCTCCTATAAGGTTTGTTTCTCTTTTTTAGTTTTTTCAAAATAAAACAGATTCGATTCCATTATATAGTGGCTTTGACACACCATACTGTGGTTAACGAATGATAAAAGAGGAATATGTTACTGTGCCATTCAGAAGTACATGCAGGGCATTCGTTAATATATGCACTTTCTTCACATTTTGAAAACCAATTTATACTTTCTGTACTACAAAGCTGAATTTTGCATCACCCTGTATATTTTTTCCAAATCTCAACTAAATATGCTAACTAAATGTTCTACACATCATCACGGGAAAATAAATGCTCAAATTACTACAAACTGCATTAAAAAATGAACGTAGTTCCTGTTGCTTTAGAAGAAATAGTTAACCCTCTCACGGCTGATGAGACCACGTGACACTCGTTGTAACTGGAAAATGTATGGCTTCAACCACTAATTTCCTCAATTTTTTTAAAAACTCTCCTATTTGGTATATATATGTTGTTAGGCAACTATTCAACAATATAGCATATGTCATTCTACATATATATTATATTGTTATCCATTGTTACTATATACTACATACTATTCGCCATATCTCCCAAAGTTATTTACATATTTTGACGAAATAAAGCTAAAATTGAAGAGGAAACCCCTCCATTTTGTCCTGTTGCGATAAGGGTCCTTTGCCCTTGAAGAAACGTTAAAATTCCTCTTATAACGTTTGTTTCTCTTTTTTAGTTTTTTCAAAATAAAACAGATTCGATTCCATTATATGTGGCTTTGACACACCATACTGTGGTTAACGAATGATAAAAGAGGAATATGTTATTGTACCATTCTGAAGTACATACAGGACATTCGTTAATATATGCACTTTCTTCACATTTTGAAAACCAATTTATACTTTCTGTACTACAAAGCTGAATTTGGCATCACCCTGTATATTTTTTCCAAATCTCAACCAAATATGCTAACTATATGTTCTACACATCATCACGAGAAAATAAATGCACAAAATACTACAAACTGCACTAAAAAATGAACGTAGTACCTGTTGCTTTAGAAGAAATAGTTAACCCTCTCACGGCTGATGAGACCACGTGACACTCGTTGTAACTGGAAAATGTATGGCTTCAACCACTAATTTCTTCAATTTTTTTAAAAACTCTCCTATTTGGTATATATATGTTGTTAGGCAACTATTCAACAATATAGCATATGTCATTCTACATATATATTATATTGTTAATCATTGTTACTATATACTACATACTATTCGCCATATCTCCCAAAGTTATTTACATATTTTGACGAAATAAAGCTCAAATTGAAGAGGAAACCCCTCCATTTTGTACGCTTGCGCTAAGGTCCTTTGCCCTTGAAGAAACGTTAAAATTCTTCTTATAACGTTTGTTTCTCTTTTTTAGTTTTTTCAAAATAAAACAGATTCGATTCCATTATATGTGGCTTTGACACACCATACTGTGGTTAACGAATGATAAAAGAGGAATATGTTACTGTACCATTCAGAAGTACATACATGGCATTCGTTAATATATGCACTTTCTTCACATTTTGAAAACCAATTTATACTTTCTGTACTTCAAAGCTGAATTTTGCATCACCCTGTATATTTTTTTCAAGTCTCAACCAAATATGCTAACTAAATGTTCTACACATCATCATGGGAAAATAAATTCACAAATTACTACAAACTGCATTAAAAATGAACGTAGTACCTGTTGCTTTAGAAGAAATAGTTAACCCTCTCACGGCTGATGAGACCACGTGACACTCGTTGTAACTGGAAAATGTATGGCTTCAACCACTAATTTCTTCAATTTTTTTAAAAACTCTCCTATTTGGTATATATATGTTGTTAGGCAACTACTCAACAATATAGCATATGTCATTCTACATATATATTATATTGTTATCCATTGTTACTATATACTACATACTATTCGCCATATCTCCCAAAGTTATTTACATATTTTGACGAAATAAAGCTAAAATTGAACAGGAAACCCCTCCATTTTGTCCTGTTGCGATAAGGGTCCTTTGCCCTTGAAGAAACGTTAAAATTCCTCTTATAACGTTTGTTTCTCTTTTTTAGTTTTTTCAAAATAAAACAGATTCGATTCCATTATATGTGGCTTTGACACACCATACTGTGGTTAACGAATGATAAAAGAGGAATATGTTATTGTACCATTCAGAAGTACATACAGGACATTCGTTAATATATGCACTTTCTTCACATTTTGAAAACCAATTTATACTTTCTGTACTACAAAGCTGAATTTGGCATCACCCTGTATATTTTTTCCAAATCTCAACCAAATATGCTAACTAAATGTTCTACACATCATCACGAGAAAATAAATGCACAAATTACTACAAACTGCACTAAAAAATGAACGTAGTACCTGTTGCTTTAGAAGAAATAGTTAACCCTCTCACGGCTGATGAGACCACGTGACACTCGTTGTAACTGGAAAATGTATGGCTTCAACCACTAATTTCTTCAATTTTTTTAAAAACTCTCCTATTTGGTATATATATGTTGTTAGGCAACTATTCAACAATATAGCATTTGTCATGCTACATATATATTATATTGTTATCCATTGTTACTATATACTACAAACTATTCGCCATATCTCCCAAAGTTATTTACATATTTTGACGAAATAAAGCTCAAATTGAAGAGCAAACCTATCCATTTTGTACGGTTGCGATAAATGTCCTTTGCCCTTGAAGAAACGTTAAAATTCCTCTTATAACGTTTGTTTCTCTTTTTTAGTTTTTTTTTTTAAAATAAAACAGATTCGATTCCATTATATAGTGGCTTTGACACACCATACTGTGGTTAACGAATGAAAAAAGAGGAATATGTTACTGTGCCATTCAGAAGTACATACAGGGCATTCGTTAATATATGCACTTTCTTCACATTTTGAAAACCAATTTATACTTTCTGTACTACAAAGCTGAATTTTGCATCACCCTGTATATTTTTTCCAAATCTCAACCAAATATGCTAACTAAATGTTCTACACATCATCAGCGGAAAATAAATGCACAAATTACTACAAACTGCACTAAAAAATGAACGTAGTACCTGTTGCTTTAGAAGAAATAATTAACCCTCTCACGTTTGATGAGACCACGTGACACTCGTTGTAACTGGAAAATGTATGGCTTAAACCACTAATTTCTTCAATTTTTTTTTTAAAAACTCTCCTATTTGGTATATATATATTGTTAGGCAACTATTCAACAATATAGCATATGTCATTCTACATATATATTATATTGTTAATCATTGTTACTATATACTACATACTATTCGCCATATCTCCCAAAGTTATTTACATATTTTGACGAAATAAAGCTCAAATTGAAGAGGAAACCCCTCCATTTTGTACGGTTGCGCTAAGGTCCTTTGCCCTTGAAGAAACGTTAAAATTCCTCCTATAAGGTTTGTTTCTCTTTTTTAGTTTTTTCAAAATAAAACAGATTCGATTCCATTATATAGTGGCTTTGACACACCATACTGTGGTTAACGAATGATAAAAGAGGAATATGTTACTGTGCCATTCAGAAGTACATGCAGGGCATTCGTTAATATATGCACTTTCTTCACATTTTGAAATCCAATTTATACTTTCTGTACTACAAAGCTGAATTTTGCATCACCCTGTATATTTTTTCCAAATCTCAACTAAATATGCTAACTAAATGTTCTACACATCATCACGGGAAAATAAATGCTCAAATTACTACAAACTGCATTAAAAAATGAACGTAGTTCCTGTTGCTTTAGAAGAAATAGTTAACCCTCTCACGGCTGATGAGACCACGTGACACTCGTTGTAACTGGAAAATGTATGGCTTCAACCACTAATTTCTTCAATTTTTTTAAAAACTCTCCTATTTGGTATATATATGTTGTTAGGCAACTACTCAACAATATAGCATATGTCATTCTACATATATATTATATTGTTATCCATTGTTACTATATACTACATACTATTCGCCATATCTCCCAAAGTTATTTACATATTTTGACGAAATAAAGCTAAAATTGAACAGGAAACCCCTCCATTTTGTC
Organism: Thermobia domestica; assembly: GCF_964235325.1. Taxonomy (NCBI): domain Eukaryota; kingdom Metazoa; phylum Arthropoda; class Insecta; order Zygentoma; family Lepismatidae; genus Thermobia; species Thermobia domestica. The sequence goes on from NW_027656004.1 coordinate 72,173, forward strand.
CTGTTGCGATAAGGGTCCTTTGCCCTTGAAGAAACGTTAAAATTCCTCTTATAACGTTTGTTTCTCTTTTTTAGTTTTTTCAAAATAAAACAGATTCGATTCCATTATATGTGGCTTTGACACACCATACTGTGGTTAACGAATGATAAAAGAGGAATATGTTATTGTACCATTCAGAAGTACATACAGGACATTCGTTAATATATGCACTTTCTTCACATTTTGAAAACCAATTTATACTTTCTGTACTACAAAGCTGAATTTGGCATCACCCTGTATATTTTTTCCAAATCTCAACCAAATATGCTAACTAAATGTTCTACACATCATCACGAGAAAATAAATGCACAAATTACTACAAACTGCACTAAAAAATGAACGTAGTACCTGTTGCTTTAGAAGAAATAGTTAACCCTCTCACGGCTGATGAGACCACGTGACACTCGTTGTAACTGGAAAATGTATGGCTTCAACCACTAATTTCTTCAATTTTTTTAAAAACTCTCCTATTTGGTATATATATGTTGTTAGGCAACTATTCAACAATATAGCATTTGTCATGCTACATATATATTATATTGTTATCCATTGTTACTATATACTACAAACTATTCGCCATATCTCCCAAAGTTATTTACATATTTTGACGAAATAAAGCTCAAATTGAAGAGCAAACCTATCCATTTTGTACGGTTGCGATAAATGTCCTTTGCCCTTGAAGAAACGTTAAAATTCCTCTTATAACGTTTGTTTCTCTTTTTTAGTTTTTTTTTTAAAATAAAACAGATTCGATTCCATTATATAGTGGCTTTGACACACCATACTGTGGTTAACGAATGAAAAAAGAGGAATATGTTACTGTGCCATTCAGAAGTACATACAGGGCATTCGTTAATATATGCACTTTCTTCACATTTTGAAAACCAATTTATACTTTCTGTACTACAAAGCTGAATTTTGCATCACCCTGTATATTTTTTCCAAATCTCAACCAAATATGCTAACTAAATGTTCTACACATCATCAGCGGAAAATAAATGCACAAATTACTACAAACTGCACTAAAAAATGAACGTAGTACCTGTTGCTTTAGAAGAAATAATTAACCCTCTCACGTTTGATGAGACCACGTGACACTCGTTGTAACTGGAAAATGTATGGCTTAAACCACTAATTTCTTCAATTTTTTTTTAAAAACTCTCCTATTTGGTATATATATATTGTTAGGCAACTATTCAACAATATAGCATATGTCATTCTACATATATATTATATTGTTAATCATTGTTACTATATACTACATACTATTCGCCATATCTCCCAAAGTTATTTACATATTTTGACGAAATAAAGCTCAAATTGAAGAGGAAACCCCTCCATTTTGTACGGTTGCGCTAAGGTCCTTTGCCCTTGAAGAAACGTTAAAATTCCTCCTATAAGGTTTGTTTCTCTTTTTTAGTTTTTTCAAAATAAAACAGATTCGATTCCATTATATAGTGGCTTTGACACACCATACTGTGGTTAACGAATGATAAAAGAGGAATATGTTACTGTGCCATTCAGAAGTACATGCAGGGCATTCGTTAATATATGCACTTTCTTCACATTTTGAAAACCAATTTATACTTTCTGTACTACAAAGCTGAATTTTGCATCACCCTGTATATTTTTTCCAAATCTCAACTAAATATGCTAACTAAATGTTCTACACATCATCACGGGAAAATAAATGCTCAAATTACTACAAACTGCATTAAAAAATGAACGTAGTTCCTGTTGCTTTAGAAGAAATAGTTAACCCTCTCACGGCTGATGAGACCACGTGACACTCGTTGTAACTGGAAAATGTATGGCTTCAACCACTAATTTCCTCAATTTTTTTAAAAACTCTCCTATTTGGTATATATATGTTGTTAGGCAACTATTCAACAATATAGCATATGTCATTCTACATATATATTATATTGTTATCCATTGTTACTATATACTACATACTATTCGCCATATCTCCCAAAGTTATTTACATATTTTGACGAAATAAAGCTCAAATTGAAGAGGAAACCCCTTCATTTTGTCCTTTTGCGATAAGGGTCCTTTGCCCTTCAAGAAACGTTAAAATTCCTCTTATAACGTTTTTTTCTCTTTTTTAGTTTTTTCAAAATAAAACAGATTCGATTCCATTATATGTGGCTTTGACACACCATACTGTGGTTAACGAATGATAAAAGAGGAATATGTTACTGTACCATTCAGAAGTACATACAGGACATTCGTTAATATATGCACTTTCTTCACATTTTGAAAAACAAATTATACTTTCTGTACTACAAAGCTGAATTTGGCATCACCCTGTATATTTTTTCCAAATCTCAACCAAATATGCTAACTAAATGTTCTACACATCATCACGAGAAAATAAATGCACAAATTACTACAAACTGCACTAAAAAATGAACGTAGTACCTGTTGCTTTAGAAGAAATAGTTAACCCTCTCACGGCTGATGAGACCACGTGACACTCGTTGTAACTGGAAAATGTATGGCTTCAACCACTAATTTCTTCCATTTTTTTAAAAACTCTCCTATTTGGTATATATATGTTGTTAGGCAACTATTCAACAATATAGCATATGTCATTCTACATATATATTATATTGTTATCCATTGTTACTATATACTACATACTATTCGCCATATCTCCCAAAGTTATTTACATATTTTGACGAAATAAAGCTAAAATTGAAGAGGAAACCCCTCCATTTTGTCCTTTTGCGATAAGGGTCCTTTGCCCTTGAAGAAACGTTAAAATTCCTCTTATAACGTTTGTTTCTCTATTTTAGTTTTTTCAAAATAAAACAGATTCGATTCCATTATATGTGGCTTTGACACACCATACTGTGGTTAACGAATGATAAAAGAGGAATATGTTATTGTACCATTCAGAAGTACATACAGGACATTCGTTAATATATGCACTTTCTTCACATTTTGAAAACCAATTTATAGTTTCTGTACTACAAAGCTGAATTTGGCATCACCCTGTATATTTTTTCCAAATCTCAACCAAATATGCTAACTAAATGTTCTACACATCATCAGCGGAAAATAAATGCACAAATTACTACAAACTGCACTAAAAAATGAACGTAGTACCTGTTGCTTTAGAAGAAATAGTTAACCCTCTCACGGCTGATGAGACCACGTGACACTCGTTGTAACTGGAAAATGTATGGCTTCAACCACTAATTTCTTCAATTTTTTTAAAAACTCTCCTATTTGGTATATATATGTTGTTAGGCAACTATTCAACAATATAGCATTTGTCATGCTACATATATATTATATTGTTATCCATTGTTACTATATACTACATACTATTCGCCATATCTCCCAAAGTTATTTACATATTTTGACGAAATAAAGCTCAAATTGAAGAGCAAACCTATCCATTTTGTACGGTTGCGATAAATGTCCTTTGCCCTTCAAGAAACGTTAAAATTCCTCTTATAACTTTTGTTTCTCTTTTTTAGTTTTTTTTTTCAAAATAAAACAGATTCGATTCCATTATATGTGGCTTTGACACACCATACTGTGGTTAACGAATGATAAAAGAGGAATATGTTACTGTGCCATTCAGAAGTACATACAGGGCATTCGTTAATATATGCACTTTTTTCACATTTTGAAAACCAATTTATACTTTCTGTACTACAAAGCTGAATTTTGCATCACCCTGTATATTTTTTCCAAATCTCAACCAAATATGCTAACTAAATGTTCTACACATCATCAGCGGAAAATAAATGCACAAATTACTACAAACTGCACTAAAAAATGAACGTAGTACCTGTTGCTTTAGAAGAAATAATTAACCCTCTCACGGCTGATGAGACCACGTGACACTCGTTGTAACTGGAAAATGTATGGCTTAAACCACTAATTTCTTCAATTTTTTTTTAAAAACTCTCCTATTTGGTATATATATGTTGTTAGGCAACTATTCAACAATATAGCATATGTCATTCTACATATATATTATATTGTTAATCATTGTTACTATATACTACATACTATTCGCCATATCTCCCAAAGTTATTTACATATTTTGACGAAATAAAGCTAAAATTGAAGAGGAAACCCCTCCATTTTGTACGGTTGCGCTAAGGTCCTTTGCCCTTGAAGAAGCGTTAAAATTCCTCCTATAAGGTTTGTTTCTCTTTTTTAGTTTTTTCAAAATAAAACAGATTCGATTCCATTATATAGTGGCTTTGACACACCATACTGTGGTTAACGAATGATAAAAGAGGAATATGTTACTGTGCCATTCAGAAGTACATACAGGGCATTCGTTAATATATGCACTTTCTTCACATTTTGAAAGCCAATTTATACTTTCTGTACTACAAAGCTGAATTTTGCATCACCCTGTATATTTTTTCCAAATCTCAACTAAATATGCTAACTAAATGTTCTACACATCATCACGGGAAAATAAATGCACAAATTACTACAAACTGCATTAAAAAATGAACGTAGTACCTGTTGCTTTAGAAGAAATAGTTAACCCTCTCACGGCTGATGAGACCACGTGACACTCGTTGTAACTGGAAAATGTATGGCTTCAACCACTAATTTCCTCAATTTTTTTAAAAACTCTAATATTTGGTATATATATGTTGTTAGGCAACTATTCAACAATATAGCATATGTCATTCTACATATATATTATATTGTTATCCATTGTTACTATATACTACATACTATTCGCCATATCTCCCAAAGTTATTTACATATTTTGACGAAATAAAGCTCAAATTGAAGAGGAAACCCCTCCATTTTGTCCTTTTGCGATAAGGGTCCTTTGCCCTTGAAGAAACGTTAAAATTCCTCTTATAACATTTGTTTCTCTTTTTTAGTTTTTTCAAAATAAAACAGATTCGATTCCATTATATGTGGCTTTGACACACCATACTGTGGTTAACGAATGATAAAAGAGGAATATGTTACTGTACCATTCAGAAGTACATACAGGACACTCGTTAATATATGCACTTTCTTCACATTTTGAAAACCAATTTATACTTTCAGTACTACAAAGCTGAATTTGGCATCACCCTGTATATTTTTTCCAAATCTCAACCAAATATGCTAACTAAATGTTCTACACATCATCAGCGGAAAATAAATGCACAAATTACTACAAACTGCACTAAAAAATGAAAGTAGTACCTGTTGCTTTAGAAGAAATAGTTAACCCTCTCACGGCTGATGAGACCACGTGACACTCGTTGTAACTGGAAAATGTATGGCTTCAACCACTAATTTCTTCAATTTTTTTAAAAACTCTCCTATTTGGTATATATATGTTGTTAGGCAACTATTCAACAATATAGCATATGTCATTCTACATATATATTATATTGTTATCCATTGTTACTATATACTACATACTATTCGCCATATCTCCCAAAGTTATTTACATATTTTGACGAAATAAAGCTAAAATTGAAGAGGAAACCCCTCCATTTTGTCCTTTTGCGATAAGGGTCCTTTGCCCTTGAAGAAACGTTAAAATTCCTCTTATAACGTTTGTTTCTCTTTTTTAGTTTTTTCAAAATAAAACAGATTCGATTCCATTATATGTGGCTTTGACACACCATACTGTGGTTAACGAATGATAAAAGAGGAATATGTTATTGTACCATTCAGAAGTACATACAGGACATTCGTTAATATATGCACTTTCTTCACATTTTGAAAACCAATTTATACTTTCTGTACTACAAAGCTGAATTTGGCATCACCCTGTATATTTTTTCCAAATCTCAACCAAATATGCTAACTAAATGTTCTACACATCATCACGAGAAAATAAATGCACAAATTACTACAAACTGCACTAAAAAATGAACGTAGTACCTGTTGCTTTAGAAGAAATAGTTAACCCTCTCACGGCTGATGAGACCACGTGACACTCGTTGTAACTGGAAAATGTATGGCTTCAACCACTAATTTCTTCAATTTTTTTTAAAAAACTCTCCTATTTGGTATATATATGTTGTTAGGCAACTATTCAACAATATAGCATTTGTCATGCTACATATATATTATATTGTTATCCATTGTTACTATATACTACATACTATTCGCCATATCTCCCAAAGTTATTTACATATTTTGACGAAATAAAGCTCAAATTGAAGAGCAAACCTATCCATTTTGTACGGTTGCGATAAATGTCCTTTGCCCTTCAAGAAACGTTAAAATTCCTCTTATAACGTTTGTTTCTCTTTTTTAGTTTTTTTTTTAAAATAAAACAGATTCGATTCCATCATATAGTGGCTTTGACACACCATACTGTGGTTAACGAATGAAAAAAGAGGAATATGTTACTGTGCCATTCAGAAGTACATACAGGGCATTCGTTAATATATGCACTTTCTTCACATTTTGAAAACCAATTTACACTTTCTGTACTACAAAGCTGAATTTTGCATCACCCTGTATATTTTTTCCAAATCTCAACCAAATATGCTAACTAAATGTTCTACACATCATCAGCGGAAAATAAATGCACAAATTACTACAAACTGCACTAAAAAATGAACGTAGTACCTGTTGCTTTAGAAGAAATAATTAACCCTCTCACGTTTGATGAGACCACGTGACACTCGTTGTAACTGGAAAATGTATGGCTTAAACCACTAATTTCTTCAATTTTTTTTTTAAAAACTCTCCTATTTGGTATATATATATTGTTAGGCAACTATTCAACAATATAGCATATGTCATTCTACATATATATTATATTGTTAATCATTGTTACTATATACTACATACTATTCGCCATATCTCCCAAAGTTATTTACATATTTTGACGAAATAAAGCTAAAATTGAAGAGGAAACCCCTCCATTTTGTACGCTTGCGCTAAGGTCCTTTGCCCTTGAAGAAACGTTAAAATTCTTCTTATAACGTTTGTTTCTCTTTTTTAGTTTTTTCAAAATAAAACAGATTCGATTCCATTATATGTGGCTTTGACACACCATACTGTGGTTAACGAATGATAAAAGAGGAATATGTTACTGTACCATTCAGAAGTACATACAGGACACTCGTTAATATATGCACTTTCTTCACATTTTGAAAACCAATTTATACTTTCAGTACTACAAAGCTGAATTTGGCATCACCCTGTATATTTTTTCCAAATCTCAACCAAATATGCTAACTAAATGTTCTACACATCATCAGCGGAAAATAAATGCACAAATTACTACAAACTGCACTAAAAAATGAACGTAGTACCTGTTGCTTTAGAAGAAATAGTTAACCCTCTCACGGCTGATGAGACCACGTGACACTCGTTGTAACTGGAAAATGTATGGCTTCAACCACTAATTTCTTCAATTTTTTTAAAAACTCTCCTATTTGGTATATATATGTTGTTAGGCAACTATTCAACAATATAGCATATGTCATTCTACATATATATTATATTGTTATCCATTGTTACTATATACTACATACTATTCGCCATATCTCCCAAAGTTATTTACATATTTTGACGAAATAAAGCTAAAATTGAAGAGGAAACCCCTCCATTTTGTCCTTTTGCGATAAGGGTCCTTTGCCCTTGAAGAAACGTTAAAATTCCTCTTATAACGTTTGTTTCTCTTTTTTAGTTTTTTCAAAATAAAACAGATTCGATTCCATTATATGTGGCTTTGAAACACCATACTGTGGTTAACGAATGATAAAAGAGGAATATGTTATTGTACCATTCAGAAGTACATACAGGACATTCGTTAATATATGCACTTTCTTCACATTTTGAAAACCAATTTATACTTTCTGTACTACAAAGCTGAATTTGGCATCACCCTGTATATTTTTTCCAAATCTCAACCAAATATGCTAACTAAATGTTCTACACATCATCACGAGAAAATAAATGCACAAATTACTACAAACTGCACTAAAAAATGAACGTAGTACCTGTTGCTTTAGAAGAAATAGTTAACCCTCTCACGGCTGATGAGACCACGTGACACTCGTTGTAACTGGAAAATGTATGGCTTCAACCACTAATTTCTTCAATTTTTTTTAAAAAACTCTCCTATTTGGTATATATATGTTGTTAGGCAACTATTCAACAATATAGCATTTGTCATGCTACATATATATTATATTGTTATCCATTGTTACTATATACTACATACTATTCGCCATATCTCCCAAAGTTATTTACATATTTTGACGAAATAAAGCTCAAATTGAAGAGCAAACCTATCCATTTTGTACGGTTGCGATAAATGTCCTTTGCCCTTCAAGAAACGTTAAAATTCCTCTTATAACCTTTGTTTCTCTTTTTTAGTTTTTTTTAAAATAAAACAGATTCGATTCCATTATATAGTGGCTTTGACACACCATACTGTGGTTAACGAATGAAAAAAGAGGAATATGTTACTGTGCCATTCAGAAGTACATACAGGGCATTCGTTAATATATGCACTTTCTTCACATTTTGAAAACCAATTTACACTTTCTGTACTACAAAGCTGAATTTTGCATCACCCTGTATATTTTTTCCAAATCTCAACCAAATATGCTAACTAAATGTTCTACACATCATCAGCGGAAAATAAATGCACAAATTACTACAAACTGCACTAAAAAATGAACGTAGTACCTGTTGCTTTAGAAGAAATAATTAACCCTCTCACGTTTGATGAGACCACGTGACACTCGTTGTAACTGGAAAATGTATGGCTTAAACCACTAATTTCTTCAATTTTTTTTTTAAAAACTCTCCTATTTGGTATATATATATTGTTAGGCAACTATTCAACAATATAGCATATGTCATTCTACATATATATTATATTGTTAATCATTGTTACTATATACTACATACTATTCGCCATATCTCCCAAAGTTATTTACATATTTTGACGAAATAAAGCTAAAATTGAAGAGGAAACCCCTCCATTTTGTACGCTTGCGCTAAGGTCCTTTGCCCTTGAAGAAACGTTAAAATTCTTCTTATAACGTTTGTTTCTCTTTTTTAGTTTTTTCAAAATAAAACAGATTCGATTCCATTATATGTGGCTTTGACACACCATACTGTGGTTAACGAATGATAAAAGAGGAATATGTTACTGTACCATTCAGAAGTACATACATGGCATTCGTTAATATATGCACTTTCTTCACATTTTGAAAACCAATTTATACTTTCTGTACTTCAAAGCTGAATTTTGCATCACCCTGTATATTTTTTTCAAGTCTCAACCAAATATGCTAACTAAATGTTCTACACATCATCACGGGAAAATAAATGCACAAATTACTACAAACTGCATTAAAAATGAACGTAGTACCTGTTGCTTTAGAAGAAATAGTTAACCCTCTCACGGCTGATGAGACCACGTGACACTCGTTGTAACTGGAAAATGTATGGCTTCAACCACTAATTTCTTCAATTTTTTTAAAAAACTCTCCTATTTGGTATATATATGTTGTTAGGCAACTATTCAACAATATAGCATATGTCATTCTACATATATATTATATTGTTAATCATTGTTACTATATACTACATACTATTCGCCATATCTCCCAAAGTTATTTACATATTTTGACGAAATAAAGCTAAAATTGAAGAGGAAACCCCTCCATTTTGTCCTTTTGCGATAAGGGTCCTTTGCGCTTGAAGAAACGTTAAAATTCCTCTTATAACGTTTGTTTCTCTTTTTTAATTTTTTCAAAATAAAACAGATTCGATTCCATTATATGTGGCTTTGACACACCATACTGTGGTTAACGAATGATAAAAGAGGAATATGTTACTGTACCATTCAGAAGTACATACAGGACACTCGTTAATATATGCACTTTCTTCACATTTTGAAAACCAATTTATACTTTCAGTACTACAAAGCTGAATTTGGCATCACCCTGTATATTTTTTCCAAATCTCAACCAAATATGCTAACTAAATGTTCTACACATCATCACGAGAAAATAAATGCACAAATTACTACAAACTGCACTAAAAAATGAACGTAGTACCTGTTGCTTTAGAAGAAATAGTTAACCCTCTCACGGCTGATGAGACCACGTGACACTCGTTGTAACTGGAAAATGTATGGCTTCAACCACTAATTTCTTCAATTTTTTTAAAAACTCTCCTATTTGGTATATATATGTTGTTAGGCAACTATTCAACAATATAGCATATGTCATTCTACATATATATTATATTGTTATCCATTGTTACTATATACTACATACTATTCGCCATATCTCCCAAAGTTATTTACATATTTTGACGAAATAAAGCTAAAATTGAAGAGGAAACCCCTCCATTTTGTCCTTTTGCGATAAGGGTCCTTTGCCCTTGAAGAAACGTTAAAATTCCTCTTATAACGTTTGTTTCTCTTTTTTAGTTTTTTCAAAATAAAACAGATTCGATTCCATTATATGTGGCTTTGACACACCATACTGTGGTTAACGAATGATAAAAGAGGAATATGTTATTGTACCATTCAGAAGTACATACAGGACATTCGTTAATATATGCACTTTCTTCACATTTTGAAAACCAATTTATACTTTCTGTACTACAAAGCTGAATTTGGCATCACCCTGTATATTTTTTCCAAATCTCAACCAGATATGCTAACTAAATGTTCTACACATCATCACGAGAAAATAAATGCACAAATTACTACAAACTGCACTAAAAAATGAACGTAGTACCTGTTGCTTTAGAAGAAATAGTTAACCCTCTCACGGCTGATGAGACCACGTGACACTCGTTGTAACTGGAAAATGTATGGCTTCAACCACTAATTTCTTCAATTTTTTTTTAAAAACTCTCCTATTTGGTATATATATATTGTTAGGCAACTATTCAACAATATAGCATTTGTCATGCTACATATATATTATATTGTTATCCATTGTTACTATATACTACATACTATTCGCCATATCTCCCAAAGTTATTTACATATTTTGACGAAATAAAGCTCAAATTGAAGAGCAAACCTATCCATTTTGTACGGTTGCGATAAATGTCCTTTGCCCTTCAAGTAACGTTAAAATTCCTCTTATAACGTTTGTTTCTCTTTTTTAGTTTTTTTTTTAAAAATAAAACAGATTCGATTCCATTATATAGTGGCTTTGACACACCATACTGTGGTTAACGAATGAAAAAAGAGGAATATGTTACTGTGCCATTCAGAAGTACATACAGGGCATTCGTTAATATATGCACTTTCTTCACATTTTGAAAACCAATTTATACTTTCTGTACTACAAAGCTGAATTTGGCATCACCCTGTATATTTTTTCCAAATCTCAACCAAATATGCTAACTAAATGTTCTACACATCATCAGCGGAAAATAAATGCACAAATTACTACAAACTGCACTAAAAAATGAACGTAGTACCTGTTGCTTTAGAAGAAATAATTAACCCTCTCACGTTTGATGAGGCCACGTGACACTCGTTGTAACTGGAAAACGTATGGCTTAAACCACTAATTTCTTCAATTTTTTTTTAAAAACTCTCCTATTTGGTATATATATATTGTTAGGCAACTATTCAACAATATAGCATATGTCATTCTACATATATATTATATTGTTAATCATTGTTACTATATACTACATACTATTCGCCATATCTCCCAAAGTTATTTACATATTTTGACGAAATAAAGCTCAAATTGAAGAGGAAACCCCTCCATTTTGTACGCTTGCGCTAACGTCCTTTGCCCTTGAAGAAACGTTAAAATTCTTCTTATAACGTTTGTTTCTCTTTTTTAGTTTTTTCAAAATAAAACAGATTCGATTCCATTATATGTGACTTTGACACACCATACTGTGGTTAACGAATGAAAAAAGAGGAATATGTTACTGTACCATTCAGAAGTACATACAGGACATTCGTTAATATATGCACTTTCTTCACATTTTGAAAACCAATTTATACTTTCAGTACTACAAAGCTGAATTTGGCATCACCCTGTATATTTTTTCCAAATCTCAACCAAATATGCTAACTAAATGTTCTACACATCATCACGAGAAAATAAATGCACAAATTACTACAAACTGCACTAAAAAATGAACGTAGTACCTGTTGCTTTAGAAGAAATAGTTAACCCTCTCACGGCTGATGAGACCACGTGACACTCGTTGTAACTGGAAAATGTATGGCTTCAACCACTAATTTCTTCAATTTTTTTAAAAACTCTCCTATTTGGTATATATATGTTGTTAGGCAACTATTCAACAATATAGCATATGTCATTCTACATATATATTATATTGTTATCCATTGTTACTATATACTACATACTATTCGCCATATCTCCCAAAGTTATTTACATATTTTGACGAAATAAAGCTAAAATTGAAGAGGAAACCCCTCCATTTTGTCCTTTTGCGATAAGGGTCCTTTGCCCTTGAAGAAACGTTAAAATTCCTCTTATAACGTTTGTTTCTCTTTTTTAGTTTTTTCAAAATAAAACAGATTCGATTCCATTATATGTGGCTTTGACACACCATACTGTGGTTAACGAATGATAAAAGAGGAATATGTTATTGTACCATTCAGAAGTACATACAGGACATTCGTTAATATATGCACTTTCTTCACATTTTGAAAACCAATTTATACTTTCTGTACTACAAAGCTGAATTTGGCATCACCCTGTATATTTTTTCCAAATCTCAACCAGATATGCTAACTAAATGTTCTACACATCATCACGAGAAAATAAATGCACAAATTACTACAAACTGCACTAAAAATGAACGTAGTACCTGTTGCTTTAGAAGAAATAGTTAACCCTCTCACGGCTGATGAGACCACGTGACACTCGTTGTAACTGGAAAATGTATGGCTTCAACCACTAATTTCTTCAATTTTTTTTTAAAAACTCTCCTATTTGGTATATATATGTTGTTAGGCAACTATTCAACAATATAGCATTTGTCATGCTACATATATATTATATTGTTATCCATTGTTACTATATACTACATACTATTCGCCATATCTCCCAAAGTTATTTACATATTTTGACGAAATAAAGTTCAAATTGAAGAGCAAACCTATCCATTTTGTACGGTTGCGATAAATGTCCTTTGCCCTTCAAGAAACGTTAAAATTCCTCTTATAACGTTTGTTTCTCTTTTTTAGTTTTTTTTTAAAAAATAAAACAGATTCGATTCCATTATATAGTGGCTTTGACACACCATACTGTGGTTAACGAATGAAAAAAGAGGAATATGTTACTGTGCCATTCAGAAGTACATACAGGGCATTCGTTAATATATGCACTTTCTTCACATTTTGAAAACCAATTTATACTTTCTGTACTACAAAGCTGAATTTTGCATCACCCTGTATATTTTTTCCAAATCTCAACCAAATATGCTAACTAAATGTTCTACACATCATCAGCGGAAAATAAATGCACAAATTACTACAAACTGCACTAAAAAATGAACGTAGTACCTGTTGCTTTAGAAGAAATAATTAACCCTCTCACGTTTGATGAGGCCACGTGACACTCGTTGTAACTGGAAAACGTATGGCTTAAACCACTAATTTCTTCAATTTTTTTTTAAAAACTCTCCTATTTGGTATATATATATTGTTAGGCAACTATTCAACAATATAGCATATGTCATTCTACATATATATTATATTGTTAATCATTGTTACTATATACTACATACTATTCGCCATATCTCCCAAAGTTATTTACATATTTTGACGAAATAAAGCTAAAATTGAAGAGGAAACCCCTACATTTTGTCCTTTTGCGATAAGGGTCGTTTGCCCTTGAAGAAACGTTAAAATTCCTCTTATAACCTTTGTTTCTCTTTTTTAGTTTTTTCAAAATAAAACAGATTCGATTCCATTATATGTGACTTTGACACACCATACTGTGGTTAACGAATGAAAAAAGAGGAATATGTTACTGTACCATTCAGAAGTACATACAGGACATTCGTTAATATATGCACTTTCTTCACATTTTGAAAACCAATTTATACTTTCAGTACTACAAAGCTGAATTTGGCATCACCCTGTATATTTTTTCCAAATCTCAACCAAATATGCTAACTATATGTTCTACACATCATCACGAGAAAATAAATGCACAAAATACTACAAACTGCACTAAAAAATGAACGTAGTACCTGTTGCTTTAGAAGAAATAGTTAACCCTCTCACGGCTGATGAGACCACGTGACACTCGTTGTAACTGGAAAATGTATGGCTTCAACCACTAATTTCTTCAATTTTTTTAAAAACTCTCCTATTTGGTATATATATGTTGTTAGGCAACTATTCAACAATATAGCATATGTCATTCTACATATATATTATATTGTTAATCATTGTTACTATATACTACATACTATTCGCCATATCTCCCAAAGTTATTTACATATTTTGACGAAATAAAGCTCAAATTGAAGAGGAAACCCCTCCATTTTGTACGCTTGCGCTAACGTCCTTTGCCCTTGAAGAAACGTTAAAATTCTTCTTATAACGTTTGTTTCTCTTTTTTAGTTTTTTCAAAATAAAACAGATTCGATTCCATTATATGTGGCTTTGACACACCATACTGTGGTTAACGAATGATAAAAGAGGAATATGTTACTGTACCATTCAGAAGTACATACATGGCATTCGTTAATATATGCACTTTCTTCACATTTTGAAAACCAATTTATACTTTCTGTACTTCAAAGCTGAATTTTGCATCACCCTGTATATTTTTTTCAAGTCTCAACCAAATATGCTAACTAAATGTTCTACACATCATCACGGGAAAATAAATTCACAAATTACTACAAACTGCATTAAAAATGAACGTAGTACCTGTTGCTTTAGAAGAAATAGTTAACCCTCTCACGGCTGATGAGACCACGTGACATTCGTTGTAACTGGAAAATGTATGGCTTCAACCACTAATTTCTTCAATTTTTTTAAAAACTCTCCTATTTGGTATATATATGTTGTTAGGCAACTACTCAACAATATAGCATATGTCATTCTACATATATATTATATTGTTATCCATTGTTACTATATACTACATACTATTCGCCATATCTCCCAAAGTTATTTACATATTTTGACGAAATAAAGCTAAAATTGAAGAGGAAACCCCTCCATTTTGTCCTGTTGCGATAAGGGTCCTTTGCCCTTGAAGAAACGTTAAAATTCCTCTTATAACGTTTGTTTCTCTTTTTTAGTTTTTTCAAAATAAAACAGATTCGATTCCATTATATGTGGCTTTGACACACCATACTGTGGTTAACGAATGATAAAAGAGGAATATGTTATTGTACCATTCAGAAGTACATACAGGACATTCGTTAATATATGCACTTTCTTCACATTTTGAAAACCAATTTATACTTTCTGTACTACAAAGCTGAATTTGGCATCACCCTGTATATTTTTTCCAAATCTCAACCAAATATGCTAACTAAATGTTCTACACATCATCACGAGAAAATAAATGCACAAATTACTACAAACTGCACTAAAAAATGAACGTAGTACCTGTTGCTTTAGAAGAAATAGTTAACCCTCTCACGGCTGATGAGACCACGTGACACTCGTTGTAACTGGAAAATGTATGGCTTCAACCACTAATTTCTTCAATTTTTTTTAAAAACTCTCCTATTTGGTATATATATGTTGTTAGGCAACTATTCAACAATATAGCATTTGTCATGCTACATATATATTATATTGTTATCCATTGTTACTATATACTACAAACTATTCGCCATATCTCCCAAAGTTATTTACATATTTTGACGAAATAAAGGTCAAATTGAAGAGCAAACCTATCCATTTTGTACGGTTGCGATAAATGTCCTTTGCCCTTGAAGAAACGTTAAAATTCCTCTTATAACGTTTGTTTCTCTTTTTTAGTTTTTTTTTTAAAATAAAACAGATTCGATTCCATTATATAGTGGCTTTGACACACCATACTGTGGTTAACGAATGAAAAAAGAGGAATATGTTACTGTGCCATTCAGAAGTACATACAGGGCATTCGTTAATATATGCACTTTCTTCACATTTTGAAAACCAATTTATACTTTCTGTACTACAAAGCTGAATTTTGCATCACCCTGTATATTTTTTCCAAATCTCAACCAAATATGCTAACTAAATGTTCTACACATCATCAGCGGAAAATAAATGCACAAATTACTACAAACTGCACTAAAAAATGAACGTAGTACCTGTTGCTTTAGAAGAAATAATTAACCCTCTCACGTTTGATGAGACCACGTGACACTCGTTGTAACTGGAAAATGTATGGCTTAAACCACTAATTTCTTCAATTTTTTTTTTTAAAAACTCTCCTATTTGGTATATATATATTGTTAGGCAACTATTCAACAATATAGCATATGTCATTCTACATATATATTATATTGTTAATCATTGTTACTATATACTACATACTATTCGCCATATCTCCCAAAGTTATTTACATATTTTGACGAAATAAAGCTCAAATTGAAGAGGAAACCCCTCCATTTTGTACGGTTGCGCTAAGGTCCTTTGCCCTTGAAGAAACGTTAAAATTCCTCCTATAAGGTTTGTTTCTCTTTTTTAGTTTTTTCAAAATAAAACAGATTCGATTCCATTATATAGTGGCTTTGACACACCATACTGTGGTTAACGAATGATAAAAGAGGAATATGTTACTGTGCCATTCAGAAGTACATGCAGGGCATTCGTTAATATATGCACTTTCTTCACATTTTGAAAACCAATTTATACTTTCTGTACTACAAAGCTGAATTTTGCATCACCCTGTATATTTTTTCCAAATCTCAACTAAATATGCTAACTAAATGTTCTACACATCATCACGGGAAAATAAATGCTCAAATTACTACAAACTGCATTAAAAAATGAACGTAGTTCCTGTTGCTTTAGAAGAAATAGTTAACCCTCTCACGGCTGATGAGACCACGTGACACTCGTTGTAACTGGAAAATGTATGGCTTCAACCACTAATTTCCTCAATTTTTTTAAAAACTCTCCTATTTGGTATATATATGTTGTTAGGCAACTATTCAACAATATAGCATATGTCATTCTACATATATATTATATTGTTATCCATTGTTACTATATACTACATACTATTCGCCATATCTCCCAAAGTTATTTACATATTTTGACGAAATAAAGCTAAAATTGAAGAGGAAACCCCTCCATTTTGTCCTGTTGCGATAAGGGTCCTTTGCCCTTGAAGAAACGTTAAAATTCCTCTTATAACGTTTGTTTCTCTTTTTTAGTTTTTTCAAAATAAAACAGATTCGATTCCATTATATGTGGCTTTGACACACCATACTGTGGTTAACGAATGATAAAAGAGGAATATGTTATTGTACCATTCAGAAGTACATACAGACATTCGTTAATATATGCACTTTCTTCACATTTTGAAAACCAATTTATACTTTCTGTACTACAAAGCTGAATTTGGCATCACCCTGTATATTTTTTCCAAATCTCAACCAAATATGCTAACTATATGTTCTACACATCATCACGAGAAAATAAATGCACAAAATACTACAAACTGCACTAAAAAATGAACGTAGTACCTGTTGCTTTAGAAGAAATAGTTAACCCTCTCACGGCTGATGAGACCACGTGACACTCGTTGTAACTGGAAAATGTATGGCTTCAACCACTAATTTCTTCAATTTTTTTAAAAACTCTCCTATTTGGTATATATATGTTGTTAGGCAACTATTCAACAATATAGCATATGTCATTCTACATATATATTATATTGTTAATCATTGTTACTATATACTACATACTATTCGCCATATCTCCCAAAGTTATTTACATATTTTGACGAAATAAAGCTCAAATTGAAGAGGAAACCCCTCCATTTTGTACGCTTGCGCTAAGGTCCTTTGCCCTTGAAGAAACGTTAAAATTCTTCTTATAACGTTTGTTTCTCTTTTTTAGTTTTTTCAAAATAAAACAGATTCGATTCCATTATATGTGGCTTTGACACACCATACTGTGGTTAACGAATGATAAAAGAGGAATATGTTACTGTACCATTCAGAAGTACATACATGGCATTCGTTAATATATGCACTTTCTTCACATTTTGAAAACCAATTTATACTTTCTGTACTTCAAAGCTGAATTTTGCATCACCCTGTATATTTTTTTCAAGTCTCAACCAAATATGCTAACTAAATGTTCTACACATCATCACGGGAAAATAAATTCACAAATTACTACAAACTGCATTAAAAATGAACGTAGTACCTGTTGCTTTAGAAGAAATAGTTAACCCTCTCACGGCTGATGAGACCACGTGACACTCGTTGTAACTGGAAAATGTATGGCTTCAACCACTAATTTCTTCAATTTTTTAAAAACTCTCCTATTTGGTATATATATGTTGTTAGGCAACTATTCAACAATATAGCATATGTCATTCTACATATATATTATATTGTTATCCATTGTTACTATATACTACATACTATTCGCCATATCTCCCAAAGTTATTTACATATTTTGACGAAATAAAGCTAAAATTGAAGAGGAAACCCCTCCATTTTGTCCTTTTGCGATAAGGGTCCTTTGCCCTTGAAGAAACGTTAAAATTCCTCTTATAACGTTTGTTTCTCTTTTTTAGTTTTTTCAAAATAAAACAGATTCGATTCCATTATATGTGGCTTTGACACACCATACTGTGGTTAACGAATGATAAAAGAGGAATATGTTATTGTACCATTCAGAAGTACATACAGGACATTCGTTAATATATGCACTTTCTTCACATTTTGAAAACCAATTTATACTTTCTGTACTACAAAGCTGAATTTGGCATCACCCTGTATATTTTTTCCAAATCTCAACCAGATATGCTAACTAAATGTTCTACACATCATCACGAGAAAATAAATGCACAAATTACTACAAACTGCACTAAAAAATGAACGTAGTACCTGTTGCTTTAGAAGAAATAGTTAACCCTCTCACGGCTGATGAGACCACGTGACACTCGTTGTAACTGGAAAATGTATGGCTTCAACCACTAATTTCTTCAATTTTTTTTAAAAACTCTCCTATTTGGTATATATATGTTGTTAGGCAACTATTCAACAATATAGCATTTGTCATGCTACATATATATTATATTGTTATCCATTGTTACTATATACTACATACTATTCGCCATATCTCCCAAAGTTATTTACATATTTTGACGAAATAAAGCTCAAATTGAAGAGCAAACCTATCCATTTTGTACGGTTGCGATAAATGTCCTTTGCCCTTCAAGAAACGTTAAATTCCTCTTATAACGTTTGTTTCTCTTTTTTAGTTTTTTTTTTAAAAATAAAACAGATTCGATTCCATTATATAGTGGCTTTGACACACCATACTGTGGTTAACGAATGAAAAAAGAGGAATATGTTACTGTGCCATTCAGAAGTACATACAGGCATTCGTTAATATATGCACTTTCTTCACATTTTGAAAACCAATTTATACTTTCTGTACTACAAAGCTGAATTTGGCATCACCCTGTATATTTTTTCCAAATCTCAACCAAATATGCTAACTAAATGTTCTACACATCATCAGCGGAAAATAAATGCACAAATTACTACAAACTGCACTAAAAAATGAACGTAGTACCTGTTGCTTTAGAAGAAATAATTAACCCTCTCACGTTTGATGAGGCCACGTGACACTCGTTGTAACTGGAAAACGTATGGCTTAAACCACTAATTTCTTCAATTTTTTTTTAAAAAACTCTCCTATTTGGTATATATATATTGTTAGGCAACTATTCAACAATATAGCATATGTCATTCTACATATATATTATATTGTTAATCATTGTTACTATATACTACATACTATTCGCCATATCTCCCAAAGTTATTTACATATTTTGACGAAATAAAGCTAAAATTGAAGAGGAAACCCCTCCATTTTGTCCTTTTGCGATAAGGGTCGTTTGCCCTTGAAGAAACGTTAAAATTCCTCTTATAACCTTTGTTTCTCTTTTTTAGTTTTTTCAAAATAAAACAGATTCGATTCCATTATATGTGACTTTGACACACCATACTGTGGTTAACGAATGATAAAAGAGGAATATGTTACTGTACCATTCAGAAGTACATACAGGACATTCGTTAATATATGCACTTTCTTCACATTTTGAAAACCAATTTATACTTTCAGTACTACAAAGCTGAATTTGGCATCACCCTGTATATTTTTTCCAAATCTCAACCAAATATGCTAACTATATGTTCTACACATCATCACGAGAAAATAAATGCACAAAATACTACAAACTGCACTAAAAAATGAACGTAGTACCTGTTGCTTTAGAAGAAATAGTTAACCCTCTCACGGCTGATGAGACCACGTGACACTCGTTGTAACTGGAAAATGTATGGCTTCAACCACTAATTTCTTCAATTTTTTTAAAAACTCTCCTATTTGGTATATATATGTTGTTAGGCAACTATTCAACAATATAGCATATGTCATTCTACATATATATTATATTGTTAATCATTGTTACTATATACTACATACTATTCGCCATATCTCCCAAAGTTATTTACATATTTTGACGAAATAAAGCTCAAATTGAAGAGGAAACCCCTCCATTTTGTACGCTTGCGCTAAGGTCCTTTGCCCTTGAAGAAACGTTAAAATTCTTCTTATAACGTTTGTTTCTCTTTTTTAGTTTTTTCAAAATAAAACAGATTCGATTCCATTATATGTGGCTTTGACACACCATACTGTGGTTAAGGAATGATAAAAGTGGAATATGTTACTGTACCATTCAGAAGTACATACATGGCATTCGTTAATATATGCACTTTCTTCACATTTTGAAAACCAATTTATACTTTCTGTACTTCAAAGCTGAATTTTGCATCACCCTGTATATTTTTTCCAAATCTCAACCAAATATGCTAACTAAATGTTCTACACATCATCACGGGAAAATAAATTCACAAATTACTACAAACTGCATTAAAAATGAACGTAGTACCTGTTGCTTTAGAAGAAATAGTTAACCCTCTCACGGCTGATGAGACCACGTGACACTCGTTGTAACTGGAAAATGTATGGCTTCAACCACTAATTTCTTCAATTTTTTTAAAAACTCTCCTATTTGGTATATATATGTTGTTAGGCAACTACTCAACAATATAGCATATGTCATTCTACATATATATTATATTGTTATCCATTGTTACTATATACTACATACTATTCGCCATATCTCCCAAAGTTATTTACATATTTTGACGAAATAAAGCTCAAATTGAAGAGCAAACCTATCCATTTTGTCCTGTTGCGATAAGGGTCCTTTGCCCTTGAAGAAACGTTAAAATTCCTCTTATAACGTTTGTTTCTCTTTTTTAGTTTTTTCAAAATAAAACAGATTCGATTCCATTATATGTGGCTTTGACACACCATACTGTGGTTAACGAATGATAAAAGAGGAATATGTTATTGTACCATTCAGAAGTACATACAGGACATTCGTTAATATATGCACTTTCTTCACATTTTGAAAACCAATTTATACTTTCTGTACTACAAAGCTGAATTTGGCATCACCCAGTATATTTTTTCCAAATCTCAACCAAATATGCTAACTAAATGTTCTACACATCATCACGAGAAAATAAATGCACAAATTACTACAAACTGCACTAAAAAATGAACGTAGTACCTGTTGCTTTAGAAGAAATAGTTAACCCTCTCACGGCTGATGAGACCACGTGACACTCGTTGTAACTGGAAAATGTATGGCTTCAACCACTAATTTCTTCAATTTTTTTTAAAAACTCTCCTATTTGGTATATATATGTTGTTAGGCAACTATTCAACAATATAGCATTTGTCATGCTACATATATATTATATTGTTATCCATTGTTACTATATACTACAAACTATTCGCCATATCTCCCAAAGTTATTTACATATTTTGACGAAATAAAGCTCAAATTGAAGAGCAAACCTATCCATTTTGTACGGTTGCGATAAATGTCCTTTGCCCTTCAAGAAACGTTAAAATTCCTCTTATAACGTTTGTTTCTCTTTTTTAGTTTTTTTTTTAAAATAAAACAGATTCGATTCCATTATATAGTGGCTTTGACACACCATACTGTGGTTAACGAATGAAAAAAGAGGAATATGTTACTGTGCCATTCAGAAGTACATACAGGGCATTCGTTAATATATGCACTTTCTTCACATTTTGAAAACCAATTTATACTTTCTGTACTACAAAGCTGAATTTTGCATCACCCTGTATATTTTTTCCAAATCTCAACCAAATATGCTAACTAAATGTTCTACACATCATCACGGGAAAATAAATGCTCAAATTACTACAAACTGCATTAAAAAATGAACGTAGTTCCTGTTGCTTTAGAAGAAATAGTTAACCCTCTCACGGCTGATGAGACCACGTGACACTCGTTGTAACTGGAAAATGTATGGCTTCAACCAC
The DNA here is from genome assembly GCF_964235325.1 of Thermobia domestica. Lineage (NCBI taxonomy): Eukaryota > Metazoa > Arthropoda > Insecta > Zygentoma > Lepismatidae > Thermobia > Thermobia domestica. The sequence continues at coordinate 94,785 of NW_027656004.1, forward strand.
TAATTTCCTCAATTTTTTTAAAAACTCTCCTATTTGGTATATATATGTTGTTAGGCAACTATTCAACAATATAGCATATGTCATTCTACATATATATTATATTGTTATCCATTGTTACTATATACTACATACTATTCGCCATATCTCCCAAAGTTATTTACATATTTTGACGAAATAAAGCTAAAATTGAAGAGGAAACCCCTCCATTTTGTCCTGTTGCGATAAGGGTCCTTTGCCCTTGAAGAAACGTTAAAATTCCTCTTATAACGTTTGTTTCTCTTTTTTAGTTTTTTCAAAATAAAACAGATTCGATTCCATTATATGTGGCTTTGACACACCATACTGTGGTTAACGAATGATAAAAGAGGAATATGTTATTGTACCATTCTGAAGTACATACAGGACATTCGTTAATATATGCACTTTCTTCACATTTTGAAAACCAATTTATACTTTCTGTACTACAAAGCTGAATTTGGCATCACCCTGTATATTTTTTCCAAATCTCAACCAAATATGCTAACTATATGTTCTACACATCATCACGAGAAAATAAATGCACAAAATACTACAAACTGCTCTAAAAAATGAACGTAGTACCTGTTGCTTTAGAAGAAATAGTTAACCCTCTCACGGCTGATGAGACCACGTGACACTCGTTGTAACTGGAAAATGTATGGCTTCAACCACTAATTTCTTCAATTTTTTTAAAAACTCTCCTATTTGGTATATATATGTTGTTAGGCAACTATTCAACAATATAGCATATGTCATTCTACATATATATTATATTGTTAATCATTGTTACTATATACTACATACTATTCGCCATATCTCCCAAAGTTATTTACATATTTTGACGAAATAAAGCTCAAATTGAAGAGGAAACCCCTCCATTTTGTACGCTTGCGCTAAGGTCCTTTGCCCTTGAAGAAACGTTAAAATTCTTCTTATAACGTTTGTTTCTCTTTTTTAGTTTTTTCAAAATAAAACAGATTCGATTCCATTATATGTGGCTTTGACACACCATACTGTGGTTAACGAATGATAAAAGAGGAATATGTTACTGTACCATTCAGAAGTACATACATGGCATTCGTTAATATATGCACTTTCTTCACATTTTGAAAACCAATTTATACTTTCTGTACTTCAAAGCTGAATTTTGCATCACCCTGTATATTTTTTTCAAGTCTCAACCAAATATGCTAACTAAATGTTCTACACATCATCATGGGAAAATAAATTCACAAATTACTACAAACTGCATTAAAAATGAACGTAGTACCTGTTGCTTTAGAAGAAATAGTTAACCCTCTCACGGCTGATGAGACCACGTGACACTCGTTGTAACTGGAAAATGTATGGCTTCAACCACTAATTTCTTCAATTTTTTTAAAAACTCTCCTATTTGGTATATATATGTTGTTAGGCAACTACTCAACAATATAGCATATGTCATTCTACATATATATTATATTGTTATCCATTGTTACTATATACTACATACTATTCGCCATATCTCCCAAAGTTATTTACATATTTTGACGAAATAAAGCTAAAATTGAACAGGAAACCCCTCCATTTTGTCCTGTTGCGATAAGGGTCCTTTGCCCTTGAAGAAACGTTAAAATTCCTCTTATAACGTTTGTTTCTCTTTTTTAGTTTTTTCAAAATAAAACAGATTCGATTCCATTATATGTGGCTTTGACACACCATACTGTGGTTAACGAATGATAAAAGAGGAATATGTTATTGTACCATTCAGAAGTACATACAGGACATTCGTTAATATATGCACTTTCTTCACATTTTGAAAACCAATTTATACTTTCTGTACTACAAAGCTGAATTTGGCATCACCCTGTATATTTTTTCCAAATCTCAACCAAATATGCTAACTAAATGTTCTACACATCATCACGAGAAAATAAATGCACAAATTACTACAAACTGCACTAAAAAATGAACGTAGTACCTGTTGCTTTAGAAGAAATAGTTAACCCTCTCACGGCTGATGAGACCACGTGACACTCGTTGTAACTGGAAAATGTATGGCTTCAACCACTAATTTCTTCAATTTTTTTAAAAACTCTCCTATTTGGTATATATATGTTGTTAGGCAACTATTCAACAATATAGCATTTGTCATGCTACATATATATTATATTGTTATCCATTGTTACTATATACTACAAACTATTCGCCATATCTCCCAAAGTTATTTACATATTTTGACGAAATAAAGCTCAAATTGAAGAGCAAACCTATCCATTTTGTACGGTTGCGATAAATGTCCTTTGCCCTTGAAGAAACGTTAAAATTCCTCTTATAACGTTTGTTTCTCTTTTTTAGTTTTTTTTTAAAAATAAAACAGATTCGATTCCATTATATAGTGGCTTTGACACACCATACTGTGGTTAACGAATGAAAAAAGAGGAATATGTTACTGTGCCATTCAGAAGTACATACAGGGCATTCGTTAATATATGCACTTTCTTCACATTTTGAAAACCAATTTATACTTTCTGTACTACAAAGCTGAATTTTGCATCACCCTGTATATTTTTTCCAAATCTCAACCAAATATGCTAACTAAATGTTCTACACATCATCAGCGGAAAATAAATGCACAAATTACTACAAACTGCACTAAAAAATGAACGTAGTACCTGTTGCTTTAGAAGAAATAATTAACCCTCTCACGTTTGATGAGACCACGTGACACTCGTTGTAACTGGAAAATGTATGGCTTAAACCACTAATTTCTTCAATTTTTTTTTTAAAAACTCTCCTATTTGGTATATATATATTGTTAGGCAACTATTCAACAATATAGCATATGTCATTCTACATATATATTATATTGTTAATCATTGTTACTATATACTACATACTATTCGCCATATCTCCCAAAGTTATTTACATATTTTGACGAAATAAAGCTCAAATTGAAGAGGAAACCCCTCCATTTTGTACGGTTGCGCTAAGGTCCTTTGCCCTTGAAGAAACGTTAAAATTCCTCCTATAAGGTTTGTTTCTCTTTTTTAGTTTTTTCAAAATAAAACAGATTCGATTCCATTATATAGTGGCTTTGACACACCATACTGTGGTTAACGAATGATAAAAGAGGAATATGTTACTGTGCCATTCAGAAGTACATGCAGGGCATTCGTTAATATATGCACTTTCTTCACATTTTGAAAACCAATTTATACTTTCTGTACTACAAAGCTGAATTTTGCATCACCCTGTATATTTTTTCCAAATCTCAACTAAATATGCTAACTAAATGTTCTACACATCATCACGGGAAAATAAATGCTCAAATTACTACAAACTGCATTAAAAAATGAACGTAGTTCCTGTTGCTTTAGAAGAAATAGTTAACCCTCTCACGGCTGATGAGACCACGTGACACTCGTTGTAACTGGAAAATGTATGGCTTCAACCACTAATTTCTTCAATTTTTTTAAAAACTCTCCTATTTGGTATATATATGTTGTTAGGCAACTACTCAACAATATAGCATATGTCATTCTACATATATATTATATTGTTATCCATTGTTACTATATACTACATACTATTCGCCATATCTCCCAAAGTTATTTACATATTTTGACGAAATAAAGCTAAAATTGAACAGGAAACCCCTCCATTTTGTCCTGTTGCGATAAGGGTCCTTTGCCCTTGAAGAAACGTTAAAATTCCTCTTATAACGTTTGTTTCTCTTTTTTAGTTTTTTCAAAATAAAACAGATTCGATTCCATTATATGTGGCTTTGACACACCATACTGTGGTTAACGAATGATAAAAGAGGAATATGTTATTGTACCATTCAGAAGTACATACAGGACATTCGTTAATATATGCACTTTCTTCACATTTTGAAAACCAATTTATACTTTCTGTACTACAAAGCTGAATTTGGCATCACCCTGTATATTTTTTCCAAATCTCAACCAAATATGCTAACTAAATGTTCTACACATCATCACGAGAAAATAAATGCACAAATTACTACAAACTGCACTAAAAAATGAACGTAGTACCTGTTGCTTTAGAAGAAATAGTTAACCCTCTCACGGCTGATGAGACCACGTGACACTCGTTGTAACTGGAAAATGTAAGGCTTCAACCACTAATTTCTTCAATTTTTTTAAAAACTCTCCTATTTGGTATATATATGTTGTTAGGCAACTATTCAACAATATAGCATTTGTCATGCTACATATATATTATATTGTTATCCATTGTTACTATATACTACAAACTATTCGCCATATCTCCCAAAGTTATTTACATATTTTGACGAAATAAAGCTCAAATTGAAGAGCAAACCTATCCATTTTGTACGGTTGCGATAAATGTCCTTTGCCCTTGAAGAAACGTTAAAATTCCTCTTATAACGTTTGTTTCTCTTTTTTAGTTTTTTTTTTAAAATAAAACAGATTCGATTCCATTATATAGTGGCTTTGACACACCATACTGTGGTTAACGAATGAAAAAAGAGGAATATGTTACTGTGCCATTCAGAAGTACATACAGGGCATTCGTTAATATATGCACTTTCTTCACATTTTGAAAACCAATTTATACTTTCTGTACTACAAAGCTGAATTTTGCATCACCCTGTATATTTTTTCCAAATCTCAACCAAATATGCTAACTAAATGTTCTACACATCATCAGCGGAAAATAAATGCACAAATTACTACAAACTGCACTAAAAAATGAACGTAGTACCTGTTGCTTTAGAAGAAATAATTAACCCTCTCACGTTTGATGAGACCACGTGACACTCGTTGTAACTGGAAAATGTATGGCTTAAACCACTAATTTCTTCAATTTTTTTTTAAAAACTCTCCTATTTGGTATATATATATTGTTAGGCAACTATTCAACAATATAGCATATGTCATTCTACATATATATTATATTGTTAATCATTGTTACTATATACTACATACTATTCGCCATATCTCCCAAAGTTATTTACATATTTTGACGAAATAAAGCTCAAATTGAAGAGGAAACCCCTCCATTTTGTACGGTTGCGCTAAGGTCCTTTGCCCTTGAAGAAACGTTAAAATTCCTCCTATAAGGTTTGTTTCTCTTTTTTAGTTTTTTCAAAATAAAACAGATTCGATTCCATTATATAGTGGCTTTGACACACCATACTGTGGTTAACGAATGATAAAAGAGGAATATGTTACTGTGCCATTCAGAAGTACATGCAGGGCATTCGTTAATATATGCACTTTCTTCACATTTTGAAAACCAATTTATACTTTCTGTACTACAAAGCTGAATTTTGCATCACCCTGTATATTTTTTCCAAATCTCAACTAAATATGCTAACTAAATGTTCTACACATCATCACGGGAAAATAAATGCTCAAATTACTACAAACTGCATTAAAAAATGAACGTAGTTCCTGTTGCTTTAGAAGAAATAGTTAACCCTCTCACGGCTGATGAGACCACGTGACACTCGTTGTAACTGGAAAATGTATGGCTTCAACCACTAATTTCCTCAATTTTTTTAAAAACTCTCCTATTTGGTATATATATGTTGTTAGGCAACTATTCAACAATATAGCATATGTCATTCTACATATATATTATATTGTTATCCATTGTTACTATATACTACATACTATTCGCCATATCTCCCAAAGTTATTTACATATTTTGACGAAATAAAGCTCAAATTGAAGAGGAAACCCCTTCATTTTGTCCTTTTGCGATAAGGGTCCTTTGCCCTTCAAGAAACGTTAAAATTCCTCTTATAACGTTTTTTTCTCTTTTTTAGTTTTTTCAAAATAAAACAGATTCGATTCCATTATATGTGGCTTTGACACACCATACTGTGGTTAACGAATGATAAAAGAGGAATATGTTACTGTACCATTCAGAAGTACATACAGGACATTCGTTAATATATGCACTTTCTTCACATTTTGAAAAACAAATTATACTTTCTGTACTACAAAGCTGAATTTGGCATCACCCTGTATATTTTTTCCAAATCTCAACCAAATATGCTAACTAAATGTTCTACACATCATCACGAGAAAATAAATGCACAAATTACTACAAACTGCACTAAAAAATGAACGTAGTACCTGTTGCTTTAGAAGAAATAGTTAACCCTCTCACGGCTGATGAGACCACGTGACACTCGTTGTAACTGGAAAATGTATGGCTTCAACCACTAATTTCTTCCATTTTTTTAAAAACTCTCCTATTTGGTATATATATGTTGTTAGGCAACTATTCAACAATATAGCATATGTCATTCTACATATATATTATATTGTTATCCATTGTTACTATATACTACATACTATTCGCCATATCTCCCAAAGTTATTTACATATTTTGACGAAATAAAGCTAAAATTGAAGAGGAAACCCCTCCATTTTGTCCTTTTGCGATAAGGGTCCTTTGCCCTTGAAGAAACGTTAAAATTCCTCTTATAACGTTTGTTTCTCTATTTTAGTTTTTTCAAAATAAAACAGATTCGATTCCATTATATGTGGCTTTGACACACCATACTGTGGTTAACGAATGATAAAAGAGGAATATGTTATTGTACCATTCAGAAGTACATACAGGACATTCGTTAATATATGCACTTTCTTCACATTTTGAAAACCAATTTATAGTTTCTGTACTACAAAGCTGAATTTGGCATCACCCTGTATATTTTTTCCAAATCTCAACCAAATATGCTAACTAAATGTTCTACACATCATCAGCGGAAAATAAATGCACAAATTACTACAAACTGCACTAAAAAATGAACGTAGTACCTGTTGCTTTAGAAGAAATAGTTAACCCTCTCACGGCTGATGAGACCACGTGACACTCGTTGTAACTGGAAAATGTATGGCTTCAACCACTAATTTCTTCAATTTTTTTAAAAACTCTCCTATTTGGTATATATATGTTGTTAGGCAACTATTCAACAATATAGCATTTGTCATGCTACATATATATTATATTGTTATCCATTGTTACTATATACTACATACTATTCGCCATATCTCCCAAAGTTATTTACATATTTTGACGAAATAAAGCTCAAATTGAAGAGCAAACCTATCCATTTTGTACGGTTGCGATAAATGTCCTTTGCCCTTCAAGAAACGTTAAAATTCCTCTTATAACTTTTGTTTCTCTTTTTTAGTTTTTTTTTTCAAAATAAAACAGATTCGATTCCATTATATGTGGCTTTGACACACCATACTGTGGTTAACGAATGATAAAAGAGGAATATGTTACTGTGCCATTCAGAAGTACATACAGGGCATTCGTTAATATATGCACTTTTTTCACATTTTGAAAACCAATTTATACTTTCTGTACTACAAAGCTGAATTTTGCATCACCCTGTATATTTTTTCCAAATCTCAACCAAATATGCTAACTAAATGTTCTACACATCATCAGCGGAAAATAAATGCACAAATTACTACAAACTGCACTAAAAAATGAACGTAGTACCTGTTGCTTTAGAAGAAATAATTAACCCTCTCACGGCTGATGAGACCACGTGACACTCGTTGTAACTGGAAAATGTATGGCTTAAACCACTAATTTCTTCAATTTTTTTTTAAAAACTCTCCTATTTGGTATATATATGTTGTTAGGCAACTATTCAACAATATAGCATATGTCATTCTACATATATATTATATTGTTAATCATTGTTACTATATACTACATACTATTCGCCATATCTCCCAAAGTTATTTACATATTTTGACGAAATAAAGCTAAAATTGAAGAGGAAACCCCTCCATTTTGTACGGTTGCGATAAGGGTCCTTTGCCCTTGAAGAAACGTTAAAATTCCTCTTATAACATTTGTTTCTCTTTTTTAGTTTTTTCAAAATAAAACAGATTCGATTCCATTATATGTGGCTTTGACACACCATACTGTGGTTAACGAATGATAAAAGAGGAATATGTTACTGTACCATTCAGAAGTACATACAGGACACTCGTTAATATATGCACTTTCTTCACATTTTGAAAACCAATTTATACTTTCAGTACTACAAAGCTGAATTTGGCATCACCCTGTATATTTTTTCCAAATCTCAACCAAATATGCTAACTAAATGTTCTACACATCATCAGCGGAAAATAAATGCACAAATTACTACAAACTGCACTAAAAAATGAACGTAGTACCTGTTGCTTTAGAAGAAATAGTTAACCCTCTCACGGCTGATGAGACCACGTGACACTCGTTGTAACTGGAAAATGTATGGCTTCAACCACTAATTTCTTCAATTTTTTTAAAAACTCTCCTATTTGGTATATATATGTTGTTAGGCAACTATTCAACAATATAGCATATGTCATTCTACATATATATTATATTGTTATCCATTGTTACTATATACTACATACTATTCGCCATATCTCCCAAAGTTATTTACATATTTTGACGAAATAAAGCTCAAATTGAAGAGGAAACCCCTCCATTTTGTCCTTTTGCGATAAGGGTCCTTTGCCCTTGAAGAAACGTTAAAATTCCTCTTATAACGTTTGTTTCTCTTTTTTAGTTTTTTCAAAATAAAACAGATTCGATTCCATTATATGTGGCTTTGACACACCATACTGTGGTTAACGAATGATAAAAGAGGAATATGTTATTGTACCATTCAGAAGTACATACAGGACATTCGTTAATATATGCACTTTCTTCACATTTTGAAAACCAATTTATACTTTCTGTACTACAAAGCTGAATTTGGCATCACCCTGTATATTTTTTCCAAATCTCAACCAAATATGCTAACTAAATGTTCTACACATCATCACGAGAAAATAAATGCACAAATTACTACAAACTGCACTAAAAAATGAACGTAGTACCTGTTGCTTTAGAAGAAATAGTTAACCCTCTCACGGCTGATGAGACCACGTGACACTCGTTGTAACTGGAAAATGTATGGCTTCAACCACTAATTTCTTCAATTTTTTTTAAAAAACTCTCCTATTTGGTATATATATGTTGTTAGGCAACTATTCAACAATATAGCATTTGTCATGCTACATATATATTATATTGTTATCCATTGTTACTATATACTACATACTATTCGCCATATCTCCCAAAGTTATTTACATATTTTGACGAAATAAAGCTCAAATTGAAGAGCAAACCTATCCATTTTGTACGGTTGCGATAAATGTCCTTTGCCCTTCAAGAAACGTTAAAATTCCTCTTATAACGTTTGTTTCTCTTTTTTAGTTTTTTTTTAAAATAAAACAGATTCGATTCCATTATATAGTGGCTTTGACACACCATACTGTGGTTAACGAATGAAAAAAGAGGAATATGTTACTGTGCCATTCAGAAGTACATACAGGGCATTCGTTAATATATGCACTTTCTTCACATTTTGAAAACCAATTTACACTTTCTGTACTACAAAGCTGAATTTTGCATCACCCTGTATATTTTTTCCAAATCTCAACCAAATATGCTAACTAAATGTTCTACACATCATCAGCGGAAAATAAATGCACAAATTACTACAAACTGCACTAAAAAATGAACGTAGTACCTGTTGCTTTAGAAGAAATAATTAACCCTCTCACGTTTGATGAGACCACGTGACACTCGTTGTAACTGGAAAATGTATGGCTTAAACCACTAATTTCTTCAATTTTTTTTTTAAAAACTCTCCTATTTGGTATATATATATTGTTAGGCAACTATTCAACAATATAGCATATGTCATTCTACATATATATTATATTGTTAATCATTGTTACTATATACTACATACTATTCGCCATATCTCCCAAAGTTATTTACATATTTTGACGAAATAAAGCTAAAATTGAAGAGGAAAACCCCTCCATTTTGTCCTTTTGCGATAAGGGTCCTTTGCTTTTGAAGAAACGTTAAAATTCCTCTTATAACGTTTGTTTCTCTTTTTTAGTTTTTTCAAAATAAAACAGATTCGATTCCATTATATGTGGCTTTGACACACCATACTGTGGTTAACGAATGATAAAAGAGGAATATGTTACTGTACCATTCAGAAGTACATACAGGACATTCGTTAATATATGCACTTTCTTCACATTTTGAAAACCAATTTATACTTTCTGTACTACAAAGCTGAATTTGGCATCACCCTGTATATTTTTTCCAAATCTCAACCAAATATGCTAACTAAATGTTCTACACATCATCACGAGAAAATAAATGCACAAATTACTACAAACTGCACTAAAAAATGAACGTAGTACCTGTTGCTTTAGAAGAAATAGTTAACCCTCTCACGGCTGATGAGACCACGTGACACTCGTTGTAACTGGAAAATGTATGGCTTCAACCACTAATTTCTTCAATTTTTTTAAAAACTCTCCTATTTGGTATATATATGTTGTTAGGCAACTATTCAACAATATAGCATTTGTCATGCTACATATATATTATATTGTTATCCATTGTTACTATATACTACATACTATTCGCCATATCTCCCAAAGTTATTTACATATTTTGACGAAATAAAGCTCAAATTGAAGAGCAAACCCCTACATTTTGTCCTTTTGCGATAAGGGTCCTTTGCCCTTGAAGAAACGTTAAAATTCCTCTTATAACGTTTGTTTCTCTTTTTTAGTTTTTGCAAAATAAAACAGATTCGATTCCATTATATGTGGCTTTGACACACCATACTGTGGTTAACGAATGATAAAAGAGGAATATGTTACTGTGCCATTCAGAAGTACATACAGGGCATTCGTTAATATATGCACTTTCTTCACATTTTGAAAACCAATTTATACTTTCTGTACTACAAAGCTGAATTTTGCATCACCCTGTATATTTTTTCCAAATCTCAACTTAATATGCTAACTAAATGTTCTACATATCATCAGCGGAAAATAAATGCACAAATTACTACAAACTGCACTAAAAAATGAACGTAGTACCTGTTGCTTTAGAAGAAATAATTAACACTCTCACGGCTGATGAGACCACGTGACACTCGTTGTAACTGGAAAATGTATGGCTTAAACCACTAATTTCTTCAATTTTTTTTTAAAAACTCTCCTATTTGGTATATATATGTTGTTAGGCAACTATTCAACAATATAGCATATGTCATTCTACATATATATTATATTGTTAATCATTGTTACTATATACTACATACTATTCGCCATATCTCCCAAAGTTATTTACATATTTTGACGAAATAAAGCTAAAATTGAAGAGGAAACCCCTCCATTTTGTACGGTTGCGCTAAGGTCCTTTGCCCTTGAAGAAACGTTAAAATTCCACCTATAAGGTTTGTTTCTCTTTTTTAGTTTTTTCAAAATAAAACAGATTCGATTCCATTATATAGTGGCTTTGACACACCATACTGTGGTTAACGAATGATAAAAGAGGAATATGTTACTGTGCCATTCAGAAGTACATGCAGGGCATTCGTTAATATATGCACTTTCTTCACATTTTGAAAACCAATTTATACTTTCTGTACTACAAAGCTGAATTTTGCATCACCCTGTATATTTTTTCCAAATCTCAACTAAATATGCTAACTAAATGTTCTACACATCATCACGGGAAAATAAATGCTCAAATTACTACAAACTGCATTAAAAAATGAACGTAGTTCCTGTTGCTTTAGAAGAAATAGTTAACCCTCTCACGGCTGATGAGACCACGTGACACTCGTTGTAACTGGAAAATGTATGGCTTCAACCACTAATTTCCTCAATTTTTTTAAAAACTCTCCTATTTGGTATATATATGTTGTTAGGCAACTATTCAACAATATAGCATATGTCATTCTACATATATATTATATTGTTATCCATTGTTACTATATACTACATACTATTCGCCATATCTCCCAAAGTTATTTACATATTTTGACGAAATAAAGCTAAAATTGAAGAGGAAACCCCTCCATTTTGTCCTTTTGCGATAAGGGTCCTTTGCCCTTGAAGAAACGTTAAAATTCCTCTTATAACGTTTTTTTCTCTTTTTTAGTTTTTTCAAAATAAAACAGATTCGATTCCATTATATGTGGCTTTGACACACCATACTGTGGTTAACGAATGATAAAAGAGGAATATGTTACTGTACCATTCAGAAGTACATACAGGACACTCGTTAATATATGCACTTTCTTCACATTTTGAAAAACAAATTATACTTTCTGTACTACAAAGCTGAATTTGGCATCACCCTGTATATTTTTTCCAAATCTCAACCAAATATGCTAACTAAATGTTCTACACATCATCACGAGAAAATAAATGCACAAATTACTACAAACTGCACTAAAAAATGAACGTAGTACCTGTTGCTTTAGAAGAAATAGTTAACCCTCTCACGGCTGATGAGACCACGTGACACTCGTTGTAACTGGAAAATGTATGGCTTCAACCACTAATTTCTTCCATTTTTTTAAAAACTCTCCTATTTGGTATATATATGTTGTTAGGCAACTATTCAACAATATAGCATATGTCATTCTACATATATATTATATTGTTATCCATTGTTACTATATACTACATACTATTCGCCATATCTCCCAAAGTTATTTACATATTATGACGAAATAAAGCTAAAATTGAAGAGGAAACCCCTCCATTTTGTCCTTTTGCGATAAGGGTCCTTTGCCCTTGAAGAAACGTTAAAATTCCTCTTATAACGTTTGTTTCTCTATTTTAGTTTTTTCAAAATAAAACAGATTCGATTCCATTATATGTGGCTTTGACACACCATACTGTGGTTAACGAATGATAAAAGAGGAATATGTTATTGTACCATTCAGAAGTACATACAGGACATTCGTTAATATATGCACTTTCTTCACATTTTGAAAACCAATTTATACTTTCTGTACTACAAAGCTGAATTTGGCATCACCCTGTATATTTTTTCCAAATCTCAACCAAATATGCTAACTAAATGTTCTACACATCATCACGAGAAAATAAATGCACAAATTACTACAAACTGCACTAAAAAATGAACGTAGTACCTGTTGCTTTAGAAGAAATAGTTAACCCTCTCACGGCTGATGAGACCACGTGACACTCGTTGTAACTGGAAAATGTATGGCTTCAACCACTAATTTCTTCAATTTTTTTAAAAACTCTCCTATTTGGTATATATATGTTGTTAGGCAACTATTCAACAATATAGCATTTGTCATGCTACATATATATTATATTGTTATCCATTGTTACTATATACTACATACTATTCGCCATATCTCCCAAAGTTATTTACATATTTTGACGAAATAAAGCTCAAATTGAAGAGCAAACCTATCCATTTTGTACGGTTGCGATAAATGTCCTTTGCCCTTCAAGAAACGTTAAAATTCCTCTTATAACTTTTGTTTCTCTTTTTTAGTTTTTTTTTTTCAAAATAAAACAGATTCGATTCCATTATATGTGGCTTTGACACACCATACTGTGGTTAACGAATGATAAAAGAGGAATATGTTACTGTGCCATTCAGAAGTACATACAGGGCATTCGTTAATATATGCACTTTTTTCACATTTTGAAAACCAATTTATACTTTCTGTACTACAAAGCTGAATTTTGCATCACCCTGTATATTTTTTCCAAATCTCAACCAAATATGCTAACTAAATGTTCTACACATCATCAGCGGAAAATAAATGCACAAATTACTACAAACTGCACTAAAAAATGAACGTAGTACCTGTTGCTTTAGAAGAAATAATTAACCCTCTCACGGCTGATGAGACCACGTGACACTCGTTGTAACTGGAAAATGTATGGCTTAAACCACTAATTTCTTCAATTTTTTTTTAAAAACTCTCCTATTTGGTATATATATGTTGTTAGGCAACTATTCAACAATATAGCATATGTCATTCTACATATATATTATATTGTTAATCATTGTTACTATATACTACATACTATTCGCCATATCTCCCAAAGTTATTTACATATTTTGACGAAATAAAGCTAAAATTGAAGAGGAAACCCCTCCATTTTGTACGGTTGCGCTAAGGTCCTTTGCCCTTGAAGAAGCGTTAAAATTCCTCCTATAAGGTTTGTTTCTCTTTTTTAGTTTTTTCAAAATAAAACAGATTCGATTCCATTATATAGTGGCTTTGACACACCATACTGTGGTTAACGAATGATAAAAGAGGAATATGTTACTGTGCTATTCAGAAGTACATACAGGGCATTCGTTAATATATGCACTTTCTTCACATTTTGAAAGCCAATTTATACTTTCTGTACTACAAAGCTGAATTTTGCATCACCCTGTATATTTTTTCCAAATCTCAACTAAATATGCTAACTAAATGTTCTACACATCATCACGGGAAAATAAATGCACAAATTACTACAAACTGCATTAAAAAATGAACGTAGTACCTGTTGCTTTAGAAGAAATAGTTAACCCTCTCACGGCTGATGAGACCACGTGACACTCGTTGTAACTGGAAAATGTATGGCTTCAACCACTAATTTCCTCAATTTTTTTAAAAACTCTAATATTTGGTATATATATGTTGTTAGGCAACTATTCAACAATATAGCATATGTCATTCTACATATATATTATATTGTTATCCATTGTTACTATATACTACATACTATTCGCCATATCTCCCAAAGTTATTTACATATTTTGACGAAATAAAGCTCAAATTGAAGAGGAAACCCCTCCATTTTGTCCTTTTGCGATAAGGGTCCTTTGCCCTTGAAGAAACGTTAAAATTCCTCTTATAACATTTGTTTCTCTTTTTTAGTTTTTTCAAAATAAAACAGATTCGATTCCATTATATGTGGCTTTGACACACCATACTGTGGTTAACGAATGATAAAAGAGGAATATGTTACTGTACCATTCAGAAGTACATACAGGACACTCGTTAATATATGCACTTTCTTCACATTTTGAAAACCAATTTATACTTTCAGTACTACAAAGCTGAATTTGGCATCACCCTGTATATTTTTTCCAAATCTCAACCAAATATGCTAACTAAATGTTCTACACATCATCACGAGAAAATAAATGCACAAATTACTACAAACTGCACTAAAAAATGAACGTAGTACCTGTTGCTTTAGAAGAAATAGTTAACCCTCTCACGGCTGATGAGACCACGTGACACTCGTTGTAACTGGAAAATGTATGGCTTCAACCACTAATTTCTTCAATTTTTTTTAAAAACTCTCCTATTTGGTATATATATGTTGTTAGGCAACTATTCAACAATATAGCATTTGTCATGCTACATATATATTATATTGTTATCCATTGTTACTATATACTACATACTATTCGCCATATCTCCCAAAGTTATTTACATATTTTGACGAAATAAAGCTCAAATTGAAGAGCAAACCTATCCATTTTGTACGGTTGCGATAAATGTCCTTTGCCCTTCAAGAAACGTTAAAATTCCTCTTATAACGTTTGTTTCTCTTTTTTAGTTTTTTTTTAAAATAAAACAGATTCGATTCCATTATATAGTGGCTTTGACACACCATACTGTGGTTAACGAATGAAAAAAGAGGAATATGTTACTGTGCCATTCAGAAGTACAAACAGGGCATTCGTTAATATATGCACTTTCTTCACATTTTGAAAACCAATTTATACTTTCTGTACTACAAAGCTGAATTTTGCATCACCCTGTATATTTTTCCCAAATCTCAACCAAATATGCTAACTAAATGTTCTACACATCATCAGCGGAAAATAAATGCACAAATTACTACAAACTGCACTAAAAAATGAACGTAGTACCTGTTGCTTTAGAAGAAATAATTAACCCTCTCACGTTTGATGAGACCACGTGACACTCGTTGTAACTGGAAAATGTATGGCTTAAACCACTAATTTCTTCAATTTTTTTTTTAAAAACTCTCCTATTTGGTATATATATATTGTTAGGCAACTATTCAACAATATAGCATATGTCATTCTACATATATAATATATTGTTAATCATTGTTACTATATACTACATACTATTCGCCATATCTCCCAAAGTTATTTACATATTTTGACGAAATAAAGCTAAAATTGAAGAGGAAACCCCTCCATTTTGTCCTTTTGCGATAAGGGTCCTTTGCTTTTGAAGAAACGTTAAAATTCCTCTTATAACGTTTGTTTCTCTTTTTTAGTTTTTTCAAAATAAAACAGATTCGATTCCATTATATGTGGCTTTGACACACCATACTGTGGTTAACGAATGATAAAAGAGGAATATGTTACTGTACCATTCAGAAGTACATACAGGACATTCGTTAATATATGCACTTTCTTCACATTTTGAAAACCAATTTATACTTTCTGTACTACAAAGCTGAATTTGGCATCACCCTGTATATTTTTTCCAAATCTCAACCAAATATGCTAACTAAATGTTCTACACATCATCACGAGAAAATAAATGCACAAATTACTACAAACTGCACTAAAAAATGAACGTAGTACCTGTTGCTTTAGAAGAAATAGTTAACCCTCTCACGGCTGATGAGACCACGTGACACTCGTTGTAACTGGAAAATGTATGGCTTCAACCACTAATTTCTTCAATTTTTTTAAAAACTCTCCTATTTGGTATATATATGTTGTTAGGCAACTATTCAACAATATAGCATTTGTCATGCTACATATATATTATATTGTTATCCATTGTTACTATATACTACATACTATTCGCCATATCTCCCAAAGTTATTTACATATTTTGACGAAATAAAGCTCAAATTGAAGAGCAAACCTATCCATTTTGTACGGTTGCGATAAATGTCCTTTGCCCTTCAAGAAACGTTAAAATTCCTCTTATAACGTTTGTTTCTCTTTTTTAGTTTTTTTTTCAAAATAAAACAGATTCGATTCCATTATATGTGGCTTTGACACACCATACTGTGGTTAACGAATGAAAAAAGAGGAATATGTTACTGTGCCATTCAGAAGTACATACAGGGCATTCGTTAATATATGCACTTTCTTCACATTTTGAAAACCAATTTATACTTTCTGTACTACAAAGCTGAATTTGGCATCACCCTGTATATTTTTTCCAAATCTCAACCAAATATGCTAACTAAATGTTCTACATATCATCAGCGGAAAATAAATGCACAAATTACTACAAACTGCACTAAAAAATGAACGTAGTACCTGTTGCTTTAGAAGAAATAATTAACCCTCTCACGGCTGATGAGACCACGTGACACTCGTTGTAACTGGAAAATGTATGGCTTAAACCACTAATTTCTTCAATTTTTTTTTAAAAACTCTCCTATTTGGTATATATATGTTGTTAGGCAACTATTCAACAATATAGCATATGTCATTCTACATATATATTATATTGTTATCCATTGTTACTATATACTACATACTATTCGCCATATCTCCCAAAGTTATTTACATATTTTGACGAAATAAAGCTCAAATTGAAGAGGAAACCCCTCCATTTTGTCCTTTTGCGATAAGGGTCCTTTGCCCTTGAAGAAACGTTAAAATTCCTCTTATAACATTTGTTTCTCTTTTTTAGTTTTTTCAAAATAAAACAGATTCGATTCCATTATATGTGGCTTTGACACACCATACTGTGGTTAACGAATGATAAAAGAGGAATATGTTACTGTACCATTCAGAAGTACATACAGGACACTCGTTAATATATGCACTTTCTTCACATTTTGAAAACCAATTTATACTTTCTGTACTACAAAGCTGAATTTGGCATCACCCTGTATATTTTTTCCAAATCTCAACCAAATATGCTAACTAAATGTTCTACACATCATCAGCGGAAAATAAATGCACAAATTACTACAAACTGCACTAAAAAATGAACGTAGTACCTGTTGCTTTAGAAGAAATAGTTAACCCTCTCACGGCTGATGAGACCACGTGACACTCGTTGTAACTGGAAAATGTATGGCTTCAACCACTAATTTCTTCAATTTTTTTAAAAACTCTCCTATTTGGTATATATATGTTGTTAGGCAACTATTCAACAATATAGCATATGTAATTCTACATATATATTATATTGTTATCCATTGTTACTATATACTACATACTATTCGCCATATCTCCCAATGTTATTTACATATTTTGACGAAATAAAGCTCAAATTGAAGAGGAAACCCCTCCATTTTGTCCTTTTGCGATAAGGGTCCTTTGCCCTTGAAGAAACGTTAAAATTCCTCTTATAACGTTTGTTTCTCTTTTTTAGTTTTTTCAAAATAAAACAGATTCGATTCCATTATATGTGGCTTTGACACACCATACTGTGGTTAACGAATGATAAAAGAGGAATATGTTATTGTACCATTCAGAAGTACATACAGGACATTCGTTAATATATGCACTTTCTTCACATTTTGAAAACCAATTTATACTTTCTGTACTACAAAGCTGAATTTGGCATCACCCTGTATATTTTTTCCAAATCTCAACCAAATATGCTAACTAAATGTTCTACACATCATCACGAGAAAATAAATGCACAAATTACTACAAACTGCACTAAAAAATGAACGTAGTACCTGTTGCTTTAGAAGAAATAGTTAACCCTCTCACGGCTGATGAGACCACGTGACACTCGTTGTAACTGGAAAATGTATGGCTTCAACCACTAATTTCTTCAATTTTTTTTAAAAACTCTCCTATTTGGTATATATATGTTGTTAGGCAACTATTCAACAATATAGCATTTGTCATGCTACATATATATTATATTGTTATCCATTGTTACTATATACTACATACTATTCGCCATATCTCCCAAAGTTATTTACATATTTTGACGAAATAAAGCTCAAATTGAAGAGCAAACCTATCCATTTTGTACGGTTGCGATAAATGTCCTTTGCCCTTCAAGAAACGTTAAAATTCCTCTTATAACGTTTGTTTCTCTTTTTTAGTTTTTTTTTAAAATAAAACAGATTCGATTCCATTATATAGTGGCTTTGACACACCATACTGTGGTTAACGATGAAAAAAGAGGAATATGTTACTGTGCCATTCAGAAGTACAAACAGGGCATTCGTTAATATATGCACTTTCTTCACATTTTGAAAACCAATTTATACTTTCTGTACTACAAAGCTGAATTTTGCATCACCCTGTATATTTTTTCCAAATCTCAACCAAATATGCTAACTAAATGTTCTACACATCATCAGCGGAAAATAAATGCACAAATTACTACAAACTGCACTAAAAAATGAACGTAGTACCTGTTGCTTTAGAAGAAATAATTAACCCTCTCACGTTTGATGAGACCACGTGACACTCGTTGTAACTGGAAAATGTATGGCTTAAACCACTAATTTCTTCAATTTTTTTTTAAAAACTCTCCTATTTGGTATATATATATTGTTAGGCAACTATTCAACAATATAGCATATGTCATTCTACATATATATTATATTGTTAATCATTGTTACTATATACTACATACTATTCGCCATATCTCCCAAAGTTATTTACATATTTTGACGAAATAAAGCTAAAATTGAAGAGGAAACCCCTCCATTTTGTCCTTTTGCGATAAGGGTCCTTTGCTTTTGAAGAAACGTTAAAATTCCTCTTATAACGTTTGTTTCTCTTTTTTAGTTTTTTCAAAATAAAACAGATTCGATTCCATTATATGTGGCTTTGACACACCATACTGTGGTTAACGAATGATAAAAGAGGAATATGTTACTGTACCATTCAGAAGTACATACAGGACATTCGTTAATATATGCACTTTCTTCACATTTTGAAAACCAATTTATACTTTCTGTACTACAAAGCTGAATTTGGCATCACCCTGTATATTTTTTCCAAATCTCAACCAAATATGCTAACTAAATGTTCTACACATCATCACGAGAAAATAAATGCACAAATTACTACAAACTGCACTAAAAAATGAACGTAGTACCTGTTGCTTTAGAAGAAATAGTTAACCCTCTCACGGCTGATGAGACCACGTGACACTCGTTGTAACTGGAAAATGTATGGCTTCAACCACTAATTTCTTCAATTTTTTTAAAAACTCTCCTATTTGGTATATATATGTTGTTAGGCAACTATTCAACAATATAGCATTTGTCATGCTACATATATATTATATTGTTATCCATTGTTACTATATACTACATACTATTCGCCATATCTCCCAAAGTTATTTACATATTTTGACGAAATAAAGCTCAAATTGAAGAGCAAACCTATCCATTTTGTACGGTTGCGATAAATGTCCTTTGCCCTTCAAGAAACGTTAAAATTCCTCTTATAACGTTTGTTTCTCTTTTTTAGTTTTTTTTTTCAAAATAAAACAGATTCGATTCCATTATATGTGGCTTTGACACACCATACTGTGGTTAACGAATGAAAAAAGAGGAATATGTTACTGTGCCATTCAGAAGTACATACAGGGCATTCGTTAATATATGCACTTTCTTCACATTTTGAAAACCAATTTATACTTTCTGTACTACAAAGCTGAATTTTGCATCACCCTGTATATTTTTTCCAAATCTCAACCAAATATGCTAACTAAATGTTCTACATATCACCAGCGGAAAATAAATGCACAAATTACTACAAACTGCACTAAAAAATGAACGTAGTACCTGTTGCTTTAGAAGAAATAATTAACCCTCTCACGGCTGATGAGACCACGTGACACTCGTTGTAACTGGAAAATGTATGGCTTCAACCACTAATTTCTTCAATTTTTTTTTAAAAACTCTCCTATTTGGTATATATATGTTGTTAGGCAACTATTCAACAATATAGCATATGTCATTCTACATATATATTATATTGTTAATCATTGTTACTATATACTACATACTATTCGCCATATCTCCCAAAGTTATTTACATATTTTGACGAAATAAAGCTAAAATTGAAGAGGAAACCCCTCCATTTTGTACGGTTGCGCTAAGGTCCTTTGCCCTTGAAGAAACGTTAAAATTCCTCCTATAAGGTTTGTTTCTCTTTTTTAGTTTTTTCAAAATAAAACAGATTCGATTCCATTATATAGTGGCTTTGACACACCATACTGTGGTTAACGAATGATAAAAGAGGAATATGTTACTGTGCCATTCAGAAGTACATGCAGGGCATTCGTTAATATATGCACTTTCTTCACATTTTGAAAACCAATTTATACTTTCTGTACTACAAAGCTGAATTTTGCATCACCCTGTATATTTTTTGCAAATCTCAACTAAATATGCTAACTAAATGTTCTACACATCATCACGGGAAAATAAATGCACAAATTACTACAAACTGCATTAAAAAATGAACGTAGTTCCTGTTGCTTTAGAAGAAATAGTTAACCCTCTCGCGGCTGATGAGACCACGTGACACTCGTTGTAACTGGAAAATGTATGGCTTCAACCACTAACTTCCTCAATTTTTTTAAAAACTCTCCTATTTGGTATATATATGTTGTTAGGCAACTATTCAACAATATAGCATATGTCATTCTACATATATATTATATTGTTATCCATTGTTACTATATACTACATACTATTCGCCATATCTCCCAAAGTTATTTACATATTTTGACGAAATAAAACTAAAATTGAAGAGGAAACCCCTCCATTTTGTCCTTTTGCGATAAGGGTCCTTTGCCCTTGAAGAAACGTTAAAATTCCTCTTATAACGTTTGTTTCTCTTTTTTAGTTTTTTCAAAATAAAACAGATTCGATTCCATTATATGTGGCTTTGACACACCATACTGTGGTTAACGAATGATAAAAGAGGAATATGTTACTGTACCATTCAGAAGTACATACAGGACATTCGTTAATATATGCACTTTCTTCACATTTTGAAAACCAATTTATACTTTCTGTACTACAAAGCTGAATTTAGCATCACCCTGTATATTTTTTCCAAATCTCAACCAAATATGCTAACTAAATGTTCTACACATCATCACGAGAAAATAAATGCACAAATTACTACAAACTGCACTAAAAAATGAACGTAGTACCTGTTGCTTTAGAAGAAATAGTTAACCCTCTCACGGCTGATGAGACCACGTGACACTCGTTGCAACTGGAAAATGTATGGCTTCAACCACTAATTTCTTCAATTTTTTTAAAAACTCTCCTATTTGGTATATATATGTTGTTAGGCAACTATTCAACAATATGGCATATGTCATTCTACATATATATTATATTGTTATCCATTGTTACTATATACTACATACTATTCGCCATATCTCCCAAAGTTATTTACATATTTTGACGAAATAAAGCTAAAATTGAAGAGGAAACCCCTACATTTTGTCCTTTTGCGATAAGGGTCCTTTGCCCTTGAAGAAACGTTAAAATTCCTCTTATAACGTTTGTTTCTCTTTTTTAGTTTTTTCAAAATAAAACAGATTCGATTCCATTATATGTGGCTTTGACACACCATACTGTGGTTAACGAATGATAAAAGAGGAATATGTTACTGTACCATTCAGAAGTACATACAAGGCATTCGTTAATATATGCACTTTCTTCACATTTTGAAAACCAATTTATACTTTCTGTACTTCAAAGCTGAATTTTGCATCACCCTGTATATTTTTTTCAAGTCTCAACCAAATATGCTAACTAAATGTTCTACACATCATCACGGGAAAATAAATGCACAAATTACTACAAACTGCATTAAAAATGAACGTAGTACCTGTTGCTTTAGAAGAAATAGTTAACCCTCTCACGGCTGATGAGACCACGTGACACTCGTTGTAACTGGAAAATGTATGGCTTCAACCACTAATTTCCTCAATTTTTTTAAAAACTCTCCTATTTGGTATATATATGTTGTTAGGCAACTATTCAACAATATAGCATATGTCATTCTACATATATATTATATTGTTATCCATTGTTACTATATACTACATACTATTCGCCATATCTCCCAAAGTTATTTACATATTTTGACGAAATAAAGCTAAAATTGAAGAGGAAACCCCTCCATTTTGTCCTTTGGCGATAAGGGTCCTTTGCCCTTGAAGAAACGTTAAAATTCCTCTTATAACGTTTTTTTCTCTTTTTTAGTTTTTTCAAAATAAAACAGATTCGATTCCATTATATGTGGCTTTGACACACCATACTGTGGTTAACGAATGATAAAAGAGGAATATGTTACTGTACCATTCAGAAGTACATACAGGACATTCGTTAATATATGCACTTTCTTCACATTTTGAAAACCAATTTATACTTTCTGTACTACAAAGCTGAATTTGGCATCACCCTGTATATTTTTTCCAAATCTCAACCAAATATGCTAACTAAATGTTCTACACATCATCACGAGAAAATAAATGCACAAATTACTACAAACTGCACTAAAAAATGAACGTAGTACCTGTTGCTTTAGAAGAAATAGTTAACCCTCTCACGGCTGATGAGACCACGTGACACTCGTTGTAACTGGAAAATGTATGGCTTCAACCACTAATTTCTTCAATTTTTTTTAAAAACTCTCCTATTTGGTATATATATGTTGTTAGGCAACTATTCAACAATATAGCATTTGTCATGCTACATATATATTATATTGTTATCCATTGTTACTATATACTACATACTATTCGCCATATCTCCCAAAGTTATTTACATATTTTGACGAAAAAAAGCTCAAATTGAAGAGCAAACCTATCCATTTTGTACGGTTGCGATAAATGTCCTTTGCCCTTCAAGAAACGTTAAAATTCCTCTTATAACGTTTGTTTCTCTTTTTTAGTTTTTTTTTCAAAATAAAACAGATTCGATTCCATTATATAGTGGCTTTGACACACCATACTGTGGTTAACGAATGAAAAAAGAGGAATATGTTACTGTGCCATTCAGAAGTACATACAGGGCATTCGTTAATATATGCACTTTCTTCACATTTTGAAAACCAATTTATACTTTCTGTACTACAAAGCTGAATTTTGCATCACCCTGTATATTTTTTCCAAATCTCAACCAAATATGCTAACTAAATGTTCTACACATCATCAGCGGAAAATAAATGCACAAATTACTACAAACTGCACTAAAAAATGAACGTAGTACCTGTTGCTTTAGAAGAAATAGTTAACCCTCTCACGGCTGATGAGACCACGTGACACTCGTTGTAACTGGAAAATGTATGGCTTAAACCACTAATTTCTTCAATTTTTTTTTAAAAACTCTCTTATTTGGTATATATATGTTGTTAGGCAACTATTCAACAATATAGCATATGTCATTCTACATATATATTATATTGTTATCCATTGTTACTATATACTACATACTATTCGCCATATCTCCCAAAGTTATTTACATATTTTGACGAAATAAAGCTAAAATTGAAGAGGAAACCCCTCCATTTTGTCCTTTTGCGATAAGGGTCCTTTGCCCTTGAAGAAACGTTAAAATTCCTCTTATAACGTTTTTTTCTCTTTTTTAGTTTTTTCAAAATAAAACAGATTCGATTCCATTATATGTGGCTTTGACACACCATACTGTGGTTAACGAATGATAAAAGAGGAATATGTTACTGTACCATTCAGAAGTACATACAAGGCATTCGTTAATATATGCACTTTCTTCACATTTTGAAAACCAATTTATACTTTCTGTACTTCAAAGCTGAATTTTGCATCACCCTGTATATTTTTTTCAAGTCTCAACCAAATATGCTAACTAAATGTTCTACACATCATCACGGGAAAATAAATGCACAAATTACTACAAACTGCATTAAAAATGAACGTAGTACCTGTTGCTTTAGAAGAAATAGTTAACCCTCTCACGGCTGATGAGACCACGTGACACTCGTTGTAACTGGAAAATGTATGGCTTCAACCACTAATTTCCTCAATTTTTTTAAAAACTCTCCTATTTGGTATATATATGTTGTTAGGCAACTATTCAACAATATAGCATATGTCATTCTACATATATATTATATTGTTATCCATTGTTACTATATACTACATACTATTCGCCATATCTCCCAAAGTTATTTACATATTTTGACGAAATAAAGCTAAAATTGAAGAGGAAACCCCTCCATTTTGTCCTTTGGCGATAAGGGTCCTTTGCCCTTGAAGAAACGTTAAAATTCCTCTTATAACGTTTTTTTCTCTTTTTTAGTTTTTTCAAAATAAAACAGATTCGATTCCATTATATGTGGCTTTGACACACCATACTGTGGTTAACGAATGATAAAAGAGGAATATGTTACTGTACCATTCAGAAGTACATACAGGACATTCGTTAATATATGCACTTTCTTCACATTTTGAAAACCAATTTATACTTTCTGTACTACAAAGCTGAATTTGGCATCACCCTGTATATTTTTTCCAAATCTCAACCAAATATGCTAACTAAATGTTCTACACATCATCAGCGGAAAATAAATGCACAAATTACTACAAACTGCACTAAAAAATGAACGTAGTACCTGTTGCTTTAGAAGAAATAGTTAACCCTCTCACGGCTGATGAGACCACGTGACACTCGTTGTAACTGGAAAATGTATGGCTTCAACCACTAATTTCTTCAATTTTTTTTAAAAACTCTCCTATTTGGTATATATATGTTGTTAAGCAACTATTCAACAATATAGCATTTGTCATGCTACATATATATTATATTGTTATCCATTGTTACTATATACTACATACTATTCGCCATATCTCCCAAAGTTATTTACATATTTTGACGAAATAAAGCTCAAATTGAAGAGCAAACCTATCCATTTTGTACGGTTGCGATAAATGTCCTTTGCCCTTCAAGAAACGTTAAAATTCCTCTTATAACGTTTGTTTGTCTTTTTTAGTTTTTTTTTTCAAAATAAAACAGATTCGATTCCATTATATGTGGCTTTGACACACCATACTGTGGTTAACGAATGATAAAAGAGGAATATGTTACTGTACCATTCAGAAGTACATACAGGACATTCGTTAATATATGCACTTTCTTCACATTTTGAAAACCAATTTATACTTTCTGTACTACAAAGCTGAATTTTGCATCACCCTGTATATTTTTTCCAAATCTCAACCAAATATGCTAACTAAATGTTCTACACATCATCAGCGGAAAATAAATGCACAAATTACTACAAACTGCACTAAAAAATGAACGTAGTACCTGTTGCTTTAGAAGAAATAGTTAACCCTCTCACGGCTGATGAGACCACGTGACACTCGTTGTAACTGGAAAATGTATGGCTTAAACCACTAATTTCTTCAATTTTTTTAAAAACTCTCCTATTTGGTATATATATGTTGTTAGGCAACTATTCAACAATATAGCATATGTCATTCTACATATATATTATATTGTTAATCATTGTTACTATATACTACATACTATTCGCCATATCTCCCAAAGTTATTTACATATTTTGACGAAATAAAGCTAAAATTGAAGAGGAAACCCCTCCATTTTGTACGGTTGCGCTAAGGTCCTTTGCCCTTGAAGAAACGTTAAAATTTCTCCTATAAGGTTTGTTTCTCTTCTTTAGTTTTTTCAAAATAAAACAGATTCGATTCCATTATATAGTGGCTTTGACACACCATACTGTGGTTAACGAATGACAAAAGAGGAATATGTTACTGTGCCATTCAGAAGTACATGCAGGGCATTCGTTAATATATGCACTTTCTTCACATTTTGAAAACCAATTTATACTTTCTGTACTACAAAGCTGAATTTTGCATCACCCTGTATATTTTTTCCAAATCTCAACTAAATATGCTAACTAAATGTTCTACACATCATCACGGGAAAATAAATGCACAAATTACTACAAACTGCATTAAAAAATGAACGTAGTTCCTGTTGCTTTAGAAGAAATAGTTAACCCTCTCACGGCTGATGAGACCACGTGACACTCGTTGTAACTGGAAAATGTATGGCTTCAACCACTAATTTCCTCAATTTTTTTAAAAACTCTCCTATTTGGTATATATATGTTGTTAGGCAACTATTCAACAATATAGCATATGTCATTCTACATATATATTATATTGTTATCCATTGTTACTATATACTACATACTATTCGCCATATCTCCCAAAGTTATTTACATATTTTGACGAAATAAAGCTCAAATTGAAGAGGAAACCCCTCCATTTTGTCCTTTTGCGATAAGGGTCCTTTGCCCTTGAAGAAACGTTAAAATTCCTCTTATAACGATTGTTTCTCTTTTTTAGTTTTTTCAAAATAAAACAGATTCGATTCCATTATATGTGGCTTTGACACACCATACTGTGGTTAACGAATGATAAAAGAGGAATATGTTACTGTACCATTCAGAAGTACATACAGGACATTCGTTAATATATGCACTTTCTTCACATTTTGAAAACCAATTTATACTTTCTGTACTACAAAGCTGAATTTGGCATCACCCTGTATATTTTTTCCAAATCTCAACCAAATATGCTGACTAAATGTTCTACAATCATCACGAGAAAATAAATGCACAAATTACTACAAACTGCACTAAAAAATGAACGTAGTACCTGTTGCTTTAGAAGAAATAGTTAACCCTCTCACGGCTGATGAGACCACGTGACTCTCGTTGTAACTGGAAAATGTATGGCTTCAACCACTAATTTCTTCAATTTTTTTAAAAACTCTCCTATTTGGTATATATATGTTGTTAGGCAACTATTCAACAATATAGCATATGTCATTCTACATATATATTATATTGTTAATCATTGTTACTATATACTACATACTATTCGCCATATCTCCCAAAGTTATTTACATATTTTGACGAAATAAAGCTCAAATTGAAGAGCAAACCTATCCATTTTGTACGGTTGCGATAAATGTCCTTTGCCCTTCAAGAAACGTTAAAATTCCTCTTATAACGTTTGTTTCTCTTTTTTAGTTTTTTTTTTTAAAATAAAACAGATTCGATTCCATTATATAGTGGCTTTGACACACCATACTGTGGTTAACGAATGAAAAAAGAGGAATATGTTACTGTGCCATTCAGAAGTACAAACAGGGCATTCGTTAATATATGCACTTTCTTCACATTTTGAAAACCAATTTATACTTTCTGTACTACAAAGCTGAATTTTGCATCACCCTGTATATTTTTTCCAAATCTCAACCAAATATGCTAACTAAATGTTCTACACATCATCAGCGGAAAATAAATGCTCAAATTACTACAAACTGCACTAAAAAATGAACGTAGTACCTGTTGCTTTAGAAGAAATAATTAACCCTCTCACGTTTGATGAGACCACGTGACACTCGTTGTAACTGGAAAATGTATGGCTTAAACCACTAATTTCTTCAATTTTTTTTTAAAAACTCTCCTATTTGGTATATATATATTGTTAGGCAACTATTCAACAATATAGCATATGTCATTCTACATATATATTATATTGTTAATCATTGTTACTATATACTACATACTATTCGCCATATCTCCCAAAGTTATTTACATATTTTGACGAAATAAAGCTAAAATTGAAGAGGA
This sequence comes from Thermobia domestica, assembly GCF_964235325.1. Taxonomy (NCBI): domain Eukaryota; kingdom Metazoa; phylum Arthropoda; class Insecta; order Zygentoma; family Lepismatidae; genus Thermobia; species Thermobia domestica. Next base: position 123,345 of record NW_027656004.1, read on the forward strand.
AACCCCTCCATTTTGTCCTTTTGCGATAAGGGTCCTTTGCTTTTGAAGAAACGTTAAAATTCCTCTTATAACGTTTGTTTCTCTTTTTTAGTTTTTTCAAAATAAAACAGATTCGATTCCATTATATGTGGCTTTGACACACCATACTGTGGTTAACGAATGATAAAAGAGGAATATGTTACTGTACCATTCAGAAGTACATACAGGACATTCGTTAATATATGCACTTTCTTCACATTTTGAAAACCAATTTATACTTTCTGTACTACAAAGCTGAATTTGGCATCACCCTGTATATTTTTTCCAAATCTCAACCAAATATGCTAACTAAATGTTCTACACATCATCACGAGAAAATAAATGCACAAATTACTACAAACTGCACTAAAAAATGAACGTAGTACCTGTTGCTTTAGAAGAAATAGTTAACCCTCTCACGGCTGATGAGACCACGTGACACTCGTTGTAACTGGAAAATGTATGGCTTCAACCACTAATTTCTTCAATTTTTTTAAAAACTCTCCTATTTGGTATATATATGTTGTTAGGCAACTATTCAACAATATAGCATTTGTCATGCTACATATATATTATATTGTTATCCATTGTTACTATATACTACATACTATTCGCCATATCTCCCAAAGTTATTTACATATTTTGACGAAATAAAGCTCAAATTGAAGAGCAAACCTATACATTTTGTACGGTTGCGATAAATGTCCTTTGCCCTTCAAGAAACGTTAAAATTCCTCTTATAACGTTTGTTTCTCTTTTTTAGTTTTTTTTTTTCAAAATAAAACAGATTCGATTCCATTATATGTGGCTTTGACACACCATACTGTGGTTAACGAATGATAAAAGAGGAATATGTTACTGTGCCATTCAGAAGTACATACAGGGCATTCGTTAATATATGCACTTTCTTCACATTTTGAGAGCCAATTTATACTTTCTGTACTACAAAGCTGAATTTTGCATCACCCTGTATATTTTTTCCAAATCTCAACCAAATATGCTAACTAAATGTTCTACATATCATCAGCGGAAAATAAATGCACAAATTACTACAAACTGCACTAAAAAATGAACGTAGTACCTGTTGCTTTAGAAGAAATAATTAACCCTCTCACGGCTGATGAGACCACGTGACACTCGTTGTAACTGGAAAATGTATGGCTTAAACCACTAATTTCTTCAATTTTTTTTTTTAAAAACTCTCCTATTTGGTATATATATGTTGTTAGGCAACTATTCAACAATATAGCATATGTCATTCTACATATATATTATATTGTTAATCATTGTTACTATATACTACATACTATTCGCCATATCTCCCAAAGTTATTTACATATTTTGACGAAATAAAGCTAAAATTGAAGAGGAAACCCCTCCATTTTGTACGGTTGCGCTAAGGTCCTTTGCCCTTGAAGAAACGTTAAAATTCCTCCTATAAGGTTTGTTTCTCTTTTTTAGTTTTTTCAAAATAAAACAGATTCGATTCCATTATATAGTGGCTTTGACACACCATACTGTGGTTAACGAATGATAAAAGAGGAATATGTTACTGTGCCATTCAGAAGTACATGCAGGGCATTCGTTAATATATGCACTTTCTTCACATTTTGAAAACCAATTTATACTTTTTGTACTACAAAGCTGAATTTGGCATCACCCTGTATATTTTTTGCAAATCTCAACTAAATATGCTAACTAAATGTTCTACACATCATCACGGGAAAATAAATGCACAAATTACTACAAACTGCATTAAAAAATGAACGTAGTTCCTGTTGCTTTAGAAGAAATAGTTAACCCTCTCACGGCTGATGAGACCACGTGACACTCGTTGTAACTGGAAAATGTATGGCTTCAACCACTAATTTCCTCAATTTTTTTAAAAACTCTCCTATTTGGTATATATATGTTGTTAGGCAACTATTCAACAATATAGCATATGTCATTCTACATATATATTATATTGTTATCCATTGTTACTATATACTACATACTATTCGCCATATCTCCCAAAGTTATTTACATATTTTGACGAAATAAAACTAAAATTGAAGAGGAAACCCCTCCATTTTGTCCTTTTGCGATAAGGGTCCTTTGCCCTTGAAGAAACGTTAAAATTCCTCTTATAACGTTTGTTTCTCTTTTTTAGTTTTTTCAAAATAAAACAGATTCGATTCCATTATATGTGGCTTTGACACACCTTACTGTGGTTAACGAATGATAAAAGAGGAATATGTTACTGTACCATTCAGAAGTACATACAGGACATTCGTTAATATATGCACTTTCTTCACATTTTGAAAACCAATTTATACTTTCTGTACTACAAAGCTGAATTTGGCATCACCCTGTATATTTTTTCCAAATCTCAACCAAATATGCTAACTAAATGTTCTACACATCATCACGAGAAAATAAATGCACAAATTACTACAAACTGCACTAAAAAATGAACGTAGTACCTGTTGCTTTCGAAGAAATAGTTAACCCTCTCACGGCTGATGAGACCACGTGACACTCGTTGTAACTGGAAAATGTATGGCTTCAACCACTAATTTCTTCAATTTTTTTAAAAACTCTAATATTTGGTATATATATTTTGTTAGGCAACTATTCAACAATATAGCATATGTCATTCTACATATATATTATATTGTTAATCATTGTTACTATATACTACATACTATTCGCCATATCTCCCAAAGTTATTTACATATTTTGACGAAATAAAGCTAAAATTGAAGAGGAAACCCCTACATTTTGTCCTTTTGCGATAAGGGTCCTTTGCCCTTGAAGAAACGTTAAAATTCCTCTTATAACGTTTGTTTCTCTTTTTTAGTTTTTTCAAAATAAAACAGATTCGATTCCATTATATGTGGCTTTGACACACCATACTGTGGTTAACGAATGATAAAAGAGGAATATGTTACTGTACCATTCAGAAGTACATACAGGACATTCGTTAATATATGCACTTTCTTCACATTTTGAAAACCAATTTATACTTTCTGTACTACAAAGCTGAATTTGGCATCACCCTGTATATTTTTTCCAAATCTCAAACAAATATGCTACTTAATGTTCTACACATCATCACGAGAAAATAAATGCACAAATTACTACAAACTGCACTAAAAAATGAACGTAGTACCTGTTGCTTTAGAAGAAATAGTTAACCCTCTCACGGCTGATGAGACCACGTGACACTCGTTGCAACTGGAAAATGTATGGCTTCAACCACTAATTTCTTCAATTTTTTTAAAAACTCTCCTATTTGGTATATATATGTTGTTAGGCAACTATTCAACAATATGGCATATGTCATTCTACATATATATTATATTGTTATCCATTGTTACTATATACTACATACTATTCGCCATATCTCCCAAAGTTATTTACATATTTTGACGAAATAAAGCTAAAATTGAAGAGGAAACCCCTACATTTTGTCCTTTTGCGATAAGGGTCCTTTGCCCTTGAAGAAACGTTAAAATTCCTCTTATAACGTTTGTTTCTCTTTTTTAGTTTTTTCAAAATAAAACAGATTCGATTCCATTATATGTGGCTTTGACACACCATACTGTGGTTAACGAATGATAAAAGAGGAATATGTTACTGTACCATTCAGAAGTACATACAAGGCATTCGTTAATATATGCACTTTCTTCACATTTTGAAAACCAATTTATACTTTCTGTACTTCAAAGCTGAATTTTGCATCACCCTGTATATTTTTTTCAAGTCTCAACCAAATATGCTAACTAAATGTTCTACACATCATCACGGGAAAATAAATGCACAAATTACTACAAACTGCATTAAAAATGAACGTAGTACCTGTTGCTTTAGAAGAAATAGTTAACCCTCTCACGGCTGATGAGACCACGTGACACTCGTTGTAACTGGAAAATGTATGGCTTCAACCACTAATTTCCTCAATTTTTTAAAAACTCTCCTATTTGGTATATATATGTTGTTAGGCAACTATTCAACAATATAGCATATGTCATTCTACATATATATTATATTGTTATCCATTGTTACTATATACTACATACTATTCGCCATATCTCCCAAAGTTATTTACATATTTTGACGAAATAAAGCTAAAATTGAAGAGGAAACCCCTCCATTTTGTCCTTTGGCGATAAGGGTCCTTTGCCCTTGAAGAAACGTTAAAATTCCTCTTATAACGTTTTTTTCTCTTTTTTAGTTTTTTCAAAATAAAACAGATTCGATTCCATTATATGTGGCTTTGACACACCATACTGTGGTTAACGAATGATAAAAGAGGAATATGTTACTGTACCATTCAGAAGTACATACAGGACATTCGTTAATATATGCACTTTCTTCACATTTTGAAAACCAATTTATACTTTCTGTACTACAAAGCTGAATTTGGCATCACCCTGTATATTTTTTCCAAATCTCAACCAAATATGCTAACTAAATGTTCTACACATCATCACGAGAAAATAAATGCACAAATTACTACAAACTGCACTAAAAAATGAACGTAGTACCTGTTGCTTTAGAAGAAATAGTTAACCCTCTCACGGCTGATGAGACCACGTGACACTCGTTGTAACTGGAAAATGTATGGCTTCAACCACTAATTTCTTCAATTTTTTTTAAAAACTCTCCTATTTGGTATATATATGTTGTTAGGCAACTATTCAACAATATAGCATTTGTCATGCTACATATATATTATATTGTTATCCATTGTTACTATATACTACATACTATTCGCCATATCTCCCAAAGTTATTTACATATTTTGACGAAATAAAGCTCAAATTGAAGAGCAAACCTATCCATTTTGTACGGTTGCGATAAATGTCCATTGGCCTTCAAGAAACGTTAAAATTCCTCTTATAACGTTTGTTTGTCTTTTTTAGTTTTTTTTTTTCAAAATAAAACAGATTCGATTCCATTATATGTGGCTTTGACACACCATACTGTGGTTAACGAATGATAAAAGAGGAATATGTTACTGTGCCATTCAGAAGTACATACAGGGCATTCGTTAATATATGCACTTTCTTCACATTTTGAAAACCAATTTATACTTTCTGTACTACAAAGCTGAATTTTGCATCACCCTGTATATTTTTTCCAAATCTCAACCAAATATGCTAACTAAATGTTCTACACATCATCAGCGGAAAATAAATGCACAAATTACTACAAACTGCACTAAAAAATGAACGTAGTACCTGTTGCTTTAGAAGAAATAATTAACCCTCTCACGGCTGATGAGACCACGTGACACTCGTTGTAACTGGAAAATGTATGGCTTAAACCACTAATTTCTTCAATTTTTTTTAAAAACTCTCCTATTTGGTATATATATGTTGTTAGGCAACTATTCAACAATATAGCATATGTCATTCTACATATATATTATATTGTTAATCATTGTTACTATATACTACATACTATTCGCCATATCTCCCAAAGTTATTTACATATTTTGACGAAATAAAGCTAAAATTGAAGAGGAAACCCCTCCATTTTGTACGGTTGCGCTAAGGTCCTTTGCCCTTGAAGAAACGTTAAAATTCCTCCTATAAGGTTTGTTTCTCTTCTTTAGTTTTTTCAAAATAAAACAGATTCGATTCCATTATATAGTGGCTTTGACACACCATACTGTGGTTAACGAATGACAAAAGAGGAATATGTTACTGTGCCATTCAGAAGTACATACAGGACATTCGTTAATATATGCACTTTCTTCACATTTTGAAAACCAATTTATACTTTCTGTACTACAAAGCTGAATTTTGCATCACCCTGTATATTTTTTCCAAATCTCAACTAAATATGCTAACTAAATGTTCTACACATCATCACGGGAAAATAAATGCACAAATTACTACAAACTGCATTAAAAAATGAACGTAGTTCCTGTTGCTTTAGAAGAAATAGTTAACCCTCTCACGGCTGATGAGACCACGTGACACTCGTTGTAACTGGAAAATGTATGGCTTCAACCACTAATTTCCTCAATTTTTTTAAAAACTCTCCTATTTGGTATATATATGTTGTTAGGCAACTATTCAACAATATAGCATATGTCATTCTACATATATATTATATTGTTATCCATTGTTACTATATACTACATACTATTCGCCATATCTCCCAAAGTTATTTACATATTTTGACGAAATAAAGCTAAAATTGAAGAGGAAACCCCTACATTTTGTCCTTTTGCGATAAGGGTCCTTTGCCCTTGAAGAAACGTTAAAATTCCTCTTATAACGTTTGTTTCTCTTTTTTAGTTTTTTCAAAATAAAACAGATTCGATTCCATTATATGTGGCTTTGACACACCTTACTGTGGTTAACGAATGATAAAAGAGGAATATGTTACTGTACCATTCAGAAGTACATACAGGACATTCGTTAATATATGCACTTTCTTCACATTTTGAAAACCAATTTATACTTTCTGTACTACAAAGCTGAATTTGGCATCACCCTGTATATTTTTTCCAAATCTCAACCAAATATGCTAACTAAATGTTCTACACATCATCACGAGAAAATAAATGCACAAATTACTACAAACTGCACTAAAAAATGAACGTAGTACCTGTTGCTTTCGAAGAAATAGTTAACCCTCTCACGGCTGATGAGACCACGTGACACTCGTTGTAACTGGAAAATGTATGGCTTCAACCACTAATTTCTTCAATTTTTTTAAAAACTCTAATATTTGGTATATATATTTTGTTAGGCAACTATTCAACAATATAGCATATGTCATTCTACATATATATTATATTGTTAATCATTGTTACTATATACTACATACTATTCGCCATATCTCCCAAAGTTATTTACATATTTTGACGAAATAAAGCTAAAATTGAAGAGGAAACCCCTACATTTTGTCCTTTTGCGATAAGGGTCCTTTGCCCTTGAAGAAACGTTAAAATTCCTCTTATAACGTTTGTTTCTCTTTTTTAGTTTTTTCAAAATAAAACAGATTCAATTCCATTATATGTGGCTTTGACACACCATACTGTGGTTAACGAATGATAAAAGAGGAATATGTTACTGTACCATTCAGAAGTACATACAGGACATTCGTTAATATATGCACTTTCTTCACATTTTGAAAACCAATTTATACTTTCTGTACTACAAAGCTGAATTTGGCATCACCCTGTATATTTTTTCCAAATCTCAAACAAATATGCTACTTAATGTTCTACACATCATCACGAGAAAATAAATGCACAAATTACTACAAATTGCACTAAAAAATGAACGTAGTACCTGTTGCTTTAGAAGAAATAGTTAACCCTCTCACGGCTGATGAGACCACGTGACACTCGTTGCAACTGGAAAATGTATGGCTTCAACCACTAATTTCTTCAATTTTTTTAAAAACTCTCCTATTTGGTATATATATGTTGTTAGGCAACTATTCAACAATATGGCATATGTCATTCTACATATATATTATATTGTTATCCATTGTTACTATATACTACATACTATTCGCCATATCTCCCAAAGTTATTTACATATTTTGACGAAATAAAGCTAAAATTGAAGAGGAAACCCCTACATTTTGTCCTTTTGCGATAAGGGTCCTTTGCCCTTGAAGAAACGTTAAAATTCCTCTTATAACGTTTGTTTCTCTTTTTTAGTTTTTTCAAAATAAAACAGATTCGATTCCATTATATGTGGCTTTGACACACCATACTGTGGTTAACGAATGATAAAAGAGGAATATGTTACTGTACCATTCAGAAGTACATACAAGGCATTCGTTAATATATGCACTTTCTTCACATTTTGAAAACCAATTTATACTTTCTGTACTTCAAAGCTGAATTTTGCATCACCCTGTATATTTTTTTCAAGTCTCAACCAAATATGCTAACTAAATGTTCTACACATCATCACGGGAAAATAAATGCACAAATTACTACAAACTGCATTAAAAATGAACGTAGTACCTGTTGCTTTAGAAGAAATAGTTAACCCTCTCACGGCTGATGAGACCACGTGACACTCGTTGTAACTGGAAAATGTATGGCTTCAACCACTAATTTCCTCAATTTTTTTAAAAACTCTCCTATTTGGTATATATATGTTGTTAGGCAACTATTCAACAATATAGCATATGTCATTCTACATATATATTATATTGTTATCCATTGTTACTATATACTACATACTATTCGCCATATCTCCCAAAGTTATTTACATATTTTGACGAAATAAAGCTAAAATTGAAGAGGAAACCCCTCCATTTTGTCCTTTGGCGATAAGGGTCCTTTGCCCTTGAAGAAACGTTAAAATTCCTCTTATAACGTTTTTTTCTCTTTTTTAGTTTTTTCAAAATAAAACAGATTCGATTCCATTATATGTGGCTTTGACACACCATACTGTGGTTAACGAATGATAAAAGAGGAATATGTTACTGTACCATTCAGAAGTACATACAGGACATTCGTTAATATATGCACTTTCTTCACATTTTGAAAACCAATTTATACTTTCTGTACTACAAAGCTGAATTTGGCATCACCCTGTATATTTTTTCCAAATCTCAACCAAATATGCTAACTAAATGTTCTACACATCATCACGAGAAAATAAATGCACAAATTACTACAAACTGCACTAAAAAATGAACGTAGTACCTGTTGCTTTAGAAGAAATAGTTAACCCTCTCACGGCTGATGAGACCACGTGACACTCGTTGTAACTGGAAAATGTATGGCTTCAACCACTAATTTCTTCAATTTTTTTTAAAAACTCTCCTATTTGGTATATATATGTTGTTAGGCAACTATTCAACAATATAGCATTTGTCATGCTACATATATATTATATTGTTATCCATTGTTACTATATACTACATACTATTCGCCATATCTCCCAAAGTTATTTACATATTTTGACGAAATAAAGCTCAAATTGAAGAGCAAACCTATCCATTTTGTACGGTTGCGATAAATGTCCATTGCCCTTCAAGAAACGTTAAAATTCCTCTTATAACGTTTGTTTGTCTTTTTTAGTTTTTTTTTTTTTCAAAATAAAACAGATTCGATTCCATTATATGTGGCTTTGACACACCATACTGTGGTTAACGAATGATAAAAGAGGAATATGTTACTGTGCCATTCAGAAGTACATACAGGGCATTCGTTAATATATGCACTTTCTTCACATTTTGAAAACCAATTTATACTTTCTGTACTACAAAGCTGAATTTTGCATCACCCTGTATATTTTTTCCAAATCTCAACCAAATATGCTAACTAAATGTTCTACACATCATCAGCGGAAAATAAATGCACAAATTACTACAAACTGCACTAAAAAATGAACGTAGTACCTGTTGCTTTAGAAGAAATAATTAACCCTCTCACGGCTGATGAGACCACGTGACACTCGTTGTAACTGGAAAATGTATGGCTTAAACCACTAATTTCTTCAATTTTTTTTAAAAACTCTCCTATTTGGTATATATATGTTGTTAGGCAACTATTCAACAATATAGCATATGTCATTCTACATATATATTATATTGTTAATCATTGTTACTATATACTACATACTATTCGCCATATCTCCCAAAGTTATTTACATATTTTGACGAAATAAAGCTAAAATTGAAGAGGAAACCCCTCCATTTTGTACGGTTGCGCTAAGGTCCTTTGCCCTTGAAGAAACGTTAAAATTCCTCCTATAAGGTTTGTTTCTCTTCTTTAGTTTTTTCAAAATAAAACAGATTCGATTCCATTATATAGTGGCTTTGACACACCATACTGTGGTTAACGAATGACAAAAGAGGAATATGTTACTGTGCCATTCAGAAGTACATACAGGACATTCGTTAATATATGCACTTTCTTCACATTTTGAAAACCAATTTATACTTTCTGTACTACAAAGCTGAATTTTGCATCACCCTGTATATTTTTTCCAAATCTCAACTAAATATGCTAACTAAATGTTCTACACATCATCACGGGAAAATAAATGCACAAATTACTACAAACTGCATTAAAAAATGAACGTAGTTCCTGTTGCTTTAGAAGAAATAGTTAACCCTCTCACGGCTGATGAGACCACGTGACACTCGTTGTAACTGGAAAATGTATGGCTTCAACCACTAATTTCCTCAATTTTTTTAAAAACTCTCCTATTTGGTATATATATGTTGTTAGGCAACTATTCAACAATATAGCATATGTCATTCTACATATATATTATATTGTTATCCATTGTTACTATATACTACATACTATTCGCCATATCTCCCAAAGTTATTTACATATTTTGACGAAATAAAGCTCAAATTGAAGAGGAAACCCCTCCATTTTGTCCTTTTGCGATAAGGGTCCTTTGCCCTTGAAGAAACGTTAAAATTCCTCTTATAACGATTGTTTCTCTTTTTTAGTTTTTTCAAAATAAAACAGATTCGATTCCATTATATGTGGCTTTGACACACCATACTGTGGTTAACGAATGATAAAAGAGGAATATGTTACTGTACCATTCAGAAGTACATACAGGACATTCGTTAATATATGCACTTTCTTCACATTTTGAAAACCAATTTATACTTTCTGTACTACAAAGCTGAATTTGGCATCACCCTGTATATTTTTTCCAAATCTCAACCAAATATGCTGACTAAATGTTCTACAATCATCAGCGGAAAATAAATGCACAAATTACTACAAACTGCACTAAAAAATGAACGTAGTACCTGTTGCTTTAGAAGAAATAGTTAACCCTCTCACGGCTGATCAGACCACGTGACACTCGTTGTAACTGGAAAATGTATGGCTTCAACCACTAATTTCTTCAATTTTTTTAAAAACTCTCCTATTTGGTATATATATGTTGTTAGGCAACTATTCAACAATATAGCATATGTCATTCTACATATATATTATATTGTTAATCATTGTTACTATATACTACATACTATTCGCCATATCTCCCAAAGTTATTTACATATTTTGACGAAATAAAGCTCAAATTGAAGAGCAAACCTATCCATTTTGTACGGTTGCGATAAATGTCCTTTGCCCTTCAAGAAACGTTAAAATTCCTCTTATAACGTTTGTTTCTCTTTTTTATTTTTTTTTTTAAAATAAAACATATTCGATTCCATTATATAGTGGCTTTGACACACCATACTGTGGTTAACGAATGAAAAAAGAGGAATATGTTACTGTGCCATTCAGAAGTACAAACAGGGCATTCGTTAATATATGCACTTTCTTCACATTTTGAAAACCAATTTATACTTTCTGTACTACAAAGCTGAATTTTGCATCACCCTGTATATTTTTTCCAAATCTCAACCAAATATGCTAACTAAATGTTGTACACATCATCAGCGGAAAATAAATGCACAAATTACTACAAACTGCACTAAAAAATGAACGTAGTACCTGTTGCTTTAGAAGAAATAATTAACCCTCTCACGTTTGATGAGACCACGTGACACTCGTTGTAACTGGAAAATGTATGGCTTAAACCACTAATTTCTTCAATTTTTTTTTTAAAAACTCTCCTATTTGGTATATATATATTGTTAGGCAACTATTCAACAATATAGCATATGTCATTCTACATATATCTTATATTGTTAATCATTGTTACTATATACTACATACTATTCGCCATATCTCCCAAAGTTATTTACATATTTTGACGAAATAAAGCTAAAATTGAAGAGGAAACCCCTCCATTTTGTCCTTTTGCGATAAGGGTCCTTTGCTTTTGAAGAAACGTTAAAATTCCTCTTATAACGTTTGTTTCTCTTTTTTAGTTTTTTCAAAATAAAACAGATTCGATTCCATTATATGTGGCTTTGACACACCATACTGTGGTTAACGAATGATAAAAGAGGAATATGTTACTGTACCATTCAGAAGTACATACAGGACATTCGTTAATATATGCACTTTCTTCACATTTTGAAAACCAATTTATACTTTCTGTACTACAAAGCTGAATTTGGCATCACCCTGTATATTTTTTCCAAATCTCAACCAAATATGCTAACTAAATGTTCTACACATCATCACGAGAAAATAAATGCACAAATTACTACAAACTGCACTAAAAAATGAACGTAGTACCTGTTGCTTTAGAAGAAATAGTTAACCCTCTCACGGCTGATGAGACCACGTGACACTCGTTGTAACTGGAAAATGTATGGCTTCAACCACTAATTTCTTCAATTTTTTTAAAAACTCTCCTATTTGGTATATATATGTTGTTAGGCAACTATTCAACAATATAGCATTTGTCATGCTACATATATATTATATTGTTAATCATTGTTACTATATACTACATACTATTCGCCATATCTCCCAAAGTTATTTACATATTTTGACGAAATAAAGCTAAAATTGAAGAGGAAACCCCTCCATTTTGTACGGTTGCGCTAAGGTCCTTTGCCCTTGAAGAAACGTTAAAATTCCTCCTATAAGGTTTGTTTCTCTTTTTTAGTTTTTTCAAAATAAAACAGATTCGATTCCATTATATAGTGGCTTTGACACACCATACTGTGGTTAACGAATGATAAAAGAGGAATATGTTACTGTGCCATTCAGAAGTACATGCAGGGCATTCGTTAATATATGCACTTTCTTCACATTTTGAAAACCAATTTATACTTTCTGTACTACAAAGCTGAATTTTGCATCACCCTGTATATTTTTTGCAAATCTCAACTAAATATGCTAACTAAATGTTCTACACATCATCACGGGAAAATAAATGCACAAATTACTACAAACTGCATTAAAAAATGAACGTAGTTCCTGTTGCTTTAGAAGAAATAGTTAACCCTCTCACGGCTGATGAGACCACGTGACACTCGTTGTAACTGGAAAATGTATGGCTTCAACCACTAATTTCTTCAATTTTTTTAAAAACTCTCCTATTTGGTATATATATGTTGTTAGGCAACTATTCAACAATGTAGCATATGTCATTCTACATATATATTATATTGTTAATCATTGTTACTATATACTACATACTATTCGCCATATCTCCCAAAGTTATTTACATATTTTGACGAAATAAAACTAAAATTGAAGAGGAAACCCCTCCATTTTGTCCTTTTGCGATAAGGGTCCTTTGCCCTTGAAGAAACGTTAAAATTCCTCTTATAACGTTTGTTTCTCTTTTTTAGTTTTTTCAAAATAAAACAGATTCGATTCCATTATATGTGGCTTTGACACACCATACTGTGGTTAACGAATGATAAAAGAGGAATATGTTACTGTACCATTCAGAAGTACATACAGGACATTCGTTAATATATGCACTTTCTTCACATTTTGAAAACCAATTTATACTTTCTGTACTACAAAGCTGAATTTGGCATCACCCTGTATATTTTTTCCAAATCTCAACCAAATATGCTAACTAAATGTTCTACACATCATCACGAGAAAATAAATGCACAAATTACTACAAACTGCACTAAAAAATGAACGTAGTACCTGTTGCTTTAGAAGAAATAGTTAACCCTCTCACGGCTGATGAGACCACGTGACACTCGTTGTAACTGGAAAATGTATGGCTTCAACCACTAATTTCTTCAATTTTTTTAAAAACTCTAATATTTGGTATATATATTTTGTTAGGCAACTATTCAACAATATAGCATATGTCATTCTACATATATATTATATTGTTAATCATTGTTACTATATACTACATACTATTCGCCATATCTCCCAAAGTTATTTACATATTTTGACGAAATAAAGCTAAAATTGAAGAGGAAACCCCTACATTTTGTCCTTTTGCGATAAGGGTCCTTTGCCCTTGAAGAAACGTTAAAATTCCTCTTATAACGTTTGTTTCTCTTTTTTAGTTTTTTCAAAATAAAACAGATTCGATTCCATTATATGTGGCTTTGACACACCATACTGTGGTTAACGAATGATAAAAGAGGAATATGTTACTGTACCATTCAGAAGTACATACAGGACATTCGTTAATATATGCACTTTCTTCACATTTTGAAAACCAATTTATACTTTCTGTACTACAAAGCTGAATTTGGCATCACCCTGTATATTTTTTCCAAATCTCAAACAAATATGCTACTTAATGTTCTACACATCATCACGAGAAAATAAATGCACAAATTACTACAAACTGCACTAAAAAATGAACGTAGTACCTGTTGCTTTAGAAGAAATAGTTAACCCTCTCACGGCTGATGAGACCACGTGACACTCGTTGCAACTGGAAAATGTATGGCTTCAACCACTAATTTCTTCAATTTTTTTAAAAACTCTCCTATTTGGTATATATATGTTGTTAGGCAACTATTCAACAATATGGCATATGTCATTCTACATATATATTATATTGTTATCCATTGTTACTATATACTACATACTATTCGCCATATCTCCCAAAGTTATTTACATATTTTGACGAAATAAAGCTAAAATTGAAGAGGAAACCCCTACATTTTGTCCTTTTGCGATAAGGGTCCTTTGCGCTTGAAGAAACGTTAAAATTCCTCTTATAACGTTTGTTTCTCTTTTTTAGTTTTTTCAAAATAAAACAGATTCGATTCCATTATATGTGGCTTTGACACACCATACTGTGGTTAACGAATGATAAAAGAGGAATATGTTACTGTACCATTCAGAAGTACATACAAGGCATTCGTTAATATATGCACTTTCTTCACATTTTGAAAACCAATTTATACTTTCTGTACTTCAAAGCTGAATTTTGCATCACCCTGTATATTTTTTTCAAGTCTCAACCAAATATGCTAACTAAATGTTCTACACATCATCACGGGAAAATAAATGCACAAATTACTACAAACTGCATTAAAAATGAACGTAGTACCTGTTGCTTTAGAAGAAATAGTTAACCCTCTCACGGCTGATGAGACCACGTGACACTCGTTGTAACTGGAAAATGTATGGCTTCAACCACTAATTTCCTCAATTTTTTTAAAAACTCTCCTATTTGGTATATATATGTTGTTAGGCAACTATTCAACAATATAGCATATGTCATTCTACATATATATTATATTGTTATCCATTGTTACTATATACTACATACTATTCGCCATATCTCCCAAAGTTATTTACATATTTTGACGAAATAAAGCTCAAATTGAAGAGGAAACCCCTCCATTTTGTCCTTTTGCGATAAGGGTCCTTTGCCCTTGAAGAAACGTTAAAATTCCTCTTATAACGTTTGTTTCTCTTTTTTAGTTTTTTCAAAATAAAACAGATTCGATTCCATTATATGTGGCTTTGACACACCATACTGTGGTTAACGAATGATAAAAGAGGAATATGTTACTGTACCATTCAGAAGTACATACAGGGCATTCGTTAATATATGCACTTTCTTCACATTTTGAAAACCAATTTATACTTTCTGTACTACAAAGCTGAATTTGGCATCACCCTGTATATTTTTTCCAAATCTCAACCAAATATGCTAACTAAATGTTCTACACATCATCACGAGAAAATAAATGCACAAATTACTACAAACTGCACTAAAAAATGAACGTAGTTCCTGTTGCTTTAGAAGAAATAGTTAACCCTCTCACGGCTGATGAGACCACGTGACACTCGTTGTAACTGGAAAATGTATGGCTTCAACCACTAATTTCTTCAATTTTTTTTAAAAACTCTCCTATTTGGTATATATATGTTGTTAGGCAACTATTCAACAATATAGCATTTGTCATGCTACATATATATTATATTGTTATCCATTGTTACTATATACTACATACTATTCGCCATATCTCCCAAAGTTATTTACATATTTTGACGAAATAAAGCTCAAATTGAAGAGCAAACCTATCCATTTTGTACGGTTGCGATAAATGTCCTTTGCCCTTCAAGAAACGTTAAAATTCCTCTTATAACGTTTGTTTGTCTTTTTTAGTTTTTTTTTTTCAAAATAAAACAGATTCGATTCCATTATATGTGGCTTTGACACACCATACTGTGGTTAACGAACGATAAAAGAGGAATATGTTACTGTGCCATTCAGAAGTACATACAGGGCATTCGTTAATATATGCACTTTCTTCACATTTTGAAAACCAATTTATACTTTCTGTACTACAAAGCTGAATTTTGCATCACCCTGTATATTTTTTCCAAATCTCAACCAAATATGCTAACTAAATGTTCTACACATCATCAGCGGAAAATAAATGCACAAATTACTACAAACTGCACTAAAAAATGAACGTAGTACCTGTTGCTTTAGAAGAAATAATTAACCCTCTCACGGCTGATGAGACCACGTGACACTCGTTGTAACTGGAAAATGTATGGCTTAAACCACTAATTTCTTCAATTTTTTTTAAAAACTCTCCTATTTGGTATATATATGTTGTTAGGCAACTATTCAACAATATAGCATATGTCATTCTACATATATATTATATTGTTAATCATTGTTACTATATACTACATACTATTCGCCATATCTCCCAAAGTTATTTACATATTTTGACGAAATAAAGCTAAAATTGAAGAGGAAACCCCTCCATTTTGTACGGTGGCGCTAAGGTCCTTTGCCCTTGAAGAAACGTTAAAATTCCTCCTATAAGGTTTGTTTCTCTTCTTTAGTTTTTTCAAAATAAAACAGATTCGATTCCATTATATAGTGGCTTTGACACACCATACTGTGGTTAACGAATGACAAAAGAGGAATATGTTACTGTGCCATTCAGAAGTACATGCAGGGCATTCGTTAATATATGCACTTTCTTCACATTTTGAAAACCAATTTATACTTTCTGTACTACAAAGCTGAATTTTGCATCACCCTGTATATTTTTTCCAAATCTCAACTAAATATGCTAACTAAATGTTCTACACATCATCACGGGAAAATAAATGCACAAATTACTACAAACTGCATTAAAAAATGAACGTAGTTCCTGTTGCTTTAGAAGAAATAGTTAACCCTCTCACGGCTGATGAGACCACGTGACACTCGTTGTAACTGGAAAATGTATGGCTTCAACCACTAATTTCCTCAATTTTTTTAAAAACTCTCCTATTTGGTATATATATGTTGTTAGGCAACTATTCAACAATATAGCATATGTCATTCTACATATATATTATATTGTTATCCATTGTTACTATATACTACATACTATTCGCCATATCTCCCAAAGTTATTTACATATTTTGACGAAATAAAGCTAAAATTGAAGAGGAAACCCCTACATTTTGTCCTTTTGCGATAAGGGTCCTTTGCCCTTGAAGAAACGTTAAAATTCCTCTTATAACGTTTGTTTCTCTTTTTTAGTTTTTTCAAAATAAAACAGATTCGATTCCATTATATGTGGCTTTGACACACCATACTGTGGTTAACGAATGATAAAAGAGGAATATGTTACTGTACCATTCAGAAGTACATACAGGACATTCGTTAATATATGCACTTTCTTCACATTTTGAAAACCAATTTATACTTTCTGTACTACAAAGCTGAATTTGGCATCACCCTGTATATTTTTTCCAAATCTCAACCAAATATGCTGACTAAATGTTCTACAATCATCACGGGAAAATAAATGCACAAATTACTACAAACTGCACTAAAAAATGAACGTAGTACCTGTTGCTTTAGAAGAAATAGTTAACCCTCTCACGGCTGATGAGACCACGTGACACTCGTTGTAACTGGAAAATGTATGGCTTCAACCACTAATTTCTTCCATTTTTTTAAAAACTCTCCTATTTGGTATATATATGTTGTTAGGCAACTATTCAACAATATAGCATATGTCATTCTACATATATATTATATTGTTAATCATTGTTACTATATACTACATACTATTCGCCATATCTCCCAAAGTTATTTACATATTTTGACGAAATAAAGCTAAAATTGAAGAGGAAACCCCTACATTTTGTCCTTTTGCGATAAGGGTCCTTTGCCCTTGAAGAAACGTTAAAATTCCTCTTATAACGTTTGTTTCTCTTTTTTAGTTTTTTCAAAATAAAACAGATTCGATTCCATTATATGTGGCTTTGACACACCATACTGTGGTTAACGAATGATAAAAGAGGAATATGTTACTGTACCATTCAGAAGTACATACAGGACATTCGTTAATATATGCACTTTCTTCACATTTTGAAAACCAATTTATACTTTCTGTACTACAAAGCTGAATTTGGCATCACCCTGTATATTTTTTCCAAATCTCAAACAAATATGCTACTAAATGTTCTACACATCATCACGAGAAAATAAATGCACAAATTACTACAAACTGCACTAAAAAATGAACGTAGTACCTGTTGCTTTAGAAGAAATAGTTAACCCTCTCACGGCTGATGAGACCACGTGACACTCGTTGCAACTGGAAAATGTATGGCTTCAACCACTAATTTCTTCAATTTTTTTAAAAACTCTCCTATTTGGTATATATATGTTGTTAGGCAACTATTCAACAATATAGCATATGTCATTCTACATATATATTATATTGTTATCCATTGTTACTATATACTACATACTATTCGCCATATCTCCCAAAGTTATTTACATATTTTGACGAAATAAAGCTCAAATTGAAGAGGAAACCCCTCCATTTTGTACGGTTGCGCTAAGGTCCTTTGCCCTTGAAGAAACGTTAAAATTCCTCTTATAACGTTTGTTTCTCTTTTTTAGTTTTTTCAAAATAAAACAGATTCGATTCCATTATATGTGGCTTTGACACACCATACTGTGGTTAACGAATGATAAAAGAAGAATATGTTACTGTACCATTCAGAAGTACATACAAGGCATTCGTTAATATATGCACTTTCTTCACATTTTGAAAACCAATTTATACTTTCTGTACTTCAAAGCTGAATTTTGCATCACCCTGTATATTTTTTTCAAGTCTCAACCAAATATGCTAACTAAATGTTCTACACATCATCACGGGAAAATAAATGCACAAATTACTACAAACTGCATTAAAAATGAACGTAGTACCTGTTGCTTTAGAAGAAATAGTTAACCCTCTCACGGCTGATGAGACCACGTGACACTCGTTGTAACTGGAAAATGTATGGCTTCAACCACTAATTTCCTCAATTTTTTTAAAAACTCTCCTATTTGGTATATATATGTTGTTAGGCAACTATTCAACAATATAGCATATGTCATTCTACATATATATTATATTGTTATCCATTGTTACTATATACTACATACTATTCGCCATATCTCCCAAAGTTATTTACATATTTTGACGAAATAAAGCTAAAATTGAAGAGGAAACCCCTCCATTTTGTCCTTTTGCGATAAGGGTCCTTTGCCCTTGAAGAAACGTTAAAATTCCTCTTATAACTTTTTTTTTCTCTTTTTTAGTTTTTTCAAAATAAAACAGATTCGATTCCATTATATGTGGCTTTGACACACCATACTGTGGTTAACGAATGACAAAAGAGGAATATGTTACTGTGCCATTCAGAAGTACATGCAGGGCATTCGTTAATATATGCACTTTCTTCACATTTTGAAAACCAATTTATACTTTCTGTACTACAAAGCTGAATTTTGCATCACCCTGTATATTTTTTCCAAATCTCAACTAAATATGCTAACTAAATGTTCTACACATCATCACGGGAAAATAAATGCACAAATTACTACAAACTGCATTAAAAAATGAACGTAGTTCCTGTTGCTTTAGAAGAAATAGTTAACCCTCTCACGGCTGATGAGACCACGTGACACTCGTTGTAACTGGAAAATGTATGGCTTAAACCACTAATTTCTTCAATTTTTTTTTTAAAAACTCTCCTATTTGGTATATATATATTGTTAGGCAACTATTCAACAATATAGCATATGTCATTCTACATATATATTATATTGTTAATCATTGTTACTATATACTACATACTATTCGCCATATCTCCCAAAGTTATTTACATATTTTGACGAAATAAAGCTAAAATTGAAGAGGAAACCCCTCCATTTTGTCCTTTTGCGATAAGAGTCCTTTGCTTTTGAAGAAACGTTAAAATTCCTCTTATAACGTTTGTTTCTCTTTTTTAGTTTTTTCAAAATAAAACAGATTCGATTCCATTATATGTGGCTTTGACACACCATACTGTGGTTAACGAATGATAAAAGAGGAATATGTTACTGTACCATTCAGAAGTACATACAGGACATTCGTTAATATATGCACTTTCTTCACATTTTGAAAACCAATTTATACTTTCTGTACTACAAAGCTGAATTTGGCATCACCCTGTATATTTTTTCCAAATCTCAACCAAATATGCTAACTAAATGTTCTACACATCATCACGAGAAAATAAATGCACAAATTACTACAAACTGCACTAAAAAATGAACGTAGTACCTGTTGCTTTAGAAGAAATAGTTAACCCTCTCACGGCTGATGAGACCACGTGACACTCGTTGTAACTGGAAAATGTATGGCTTCAACCACTAATTTCTTCAATTTTTTTAAAAACTCTCCTATTTGGTATATATATGTTGTTAGGCAACTATTCAACAATATAGCATTTGTCATGCTACATATATATTATATTGTTATCCATTGTTACTATATACTACATACTATTCGCCATATCTCCCAAAGTTATTTACATATTTTGACGAAATAAAGCTCAAATTGAAGAGCAAACCTATCCATTTTGTACGGTTGCGATAAATGTCCTTTGCCCTTCAAGAAACGTTAAAATTCCTCTTATAACGTTTGTTTCTCTTTTTTAGTTTTTTTTTTCAAAATAAAACAGATTCGATTCCATTATATGTGGCTTTGACACACCATACTGTGGTTAACGAATGATAAAAGAGGAATATGTTACTGTGCCATTCAGAAGTACATACAGGGCATTCGTTAATATATGCACTTTCTTCACATTTTGAAAACCAATTTATACTTTCTGTACTACAAAGCTGAATTTTGCATCACCCTGTATATTTTTTCCAAATCTCAACCAAATATGCTAACTAAATGTTCTACATATCATCAGCGGAAAATAAATGCACAAATTACTACAAACTGCACTAAAAAATGAACGTAGTACCTGTTGCTTTAGAAGAAATAATTAACCCTCTCACGGCTGATGAGACCACGTGACACTCGTTTTAACTGGAAAATGTATGGCTTAAACCACTAATTTCTTCAATTTTTTTTAAAAAACTCTCCTATTTGGTATATATATGTTGTTAGGCAACTATTCAACAATATAGCATATGTCATTCTACATATATATTATATTGTTAATCATTGTTACTATATACTACATACTATTCGCCATATCTCCCAAAGTTATTTACATATTTTGACGAAATAAAGCTAAAATTGAAGAGGAAACCCCTCCATTTTGTACGGTTGCGCTAAGGTCCTTTGCCCTTGAAGAAACGTTAAAATTCCTCCTATAAGGTTTGTTTCTCTTTTTTAGTTTTTTCAAAATAAAACAGATTCGATTCCATTATATAGTGGCTTTGACACACCATACTGTGGTTAACGAATGATAAAAGAGGAATATGTTACTGTGCCATTCAGAAGTACATGCAGGGCATTCGTTAATATATGCACTTTCTTCACATTTTGAAAACCAATTTATACTTTCTGTACTACAAAGCTGAATTTTGCATCACCCTGTATATTTTTTGCAAATCTCAACTAAATATGCTAACTAAATGTTCTACACATCATCACGGGAAAATAAATGCACAAATTACTACAAACTGCATTAAAAAATGAACGTAGTTCCTGTTGCTTTAGAAGAAATAGTTAACCCTCTCACGGCTGATGAGACCACGTGACACTCGTTGTAACTGGAAAATGTATGGCTTCAACCACTAATTTCCTCAATTTTTTTAAAAACTCTCCTATTTGGTATATATATGTTGTTAGGCAACTATTCAACAATATAGCATATGTCATTCTACATATATATTATATTGTTATCCATTGTTACTATATACTACATACTATTCGCCATATCTCCCAAAGTTATTTACATATTTTGACGAAATAAAGCTAAAATTGAAGAGGAAACCCCTCCATTTTGTCCTTTTGCGATAAGGGTCCTTTGCCCTTGAAGAAACGTTAAAATTCCTCTTATAACTTTTTTTTTCTCTTTTTTAGTTTTTTCAAAATAAAACAGATTCGATTCCATTATATGTGGCTTTGACACACCATACTGTGGTTAACGAATGATAAAAGAGGAATATGTTACTGTACCATTCAGAAGTACATACAGGACATTCGTTAATATATGCACTTTCTTCACATTTTGAAAACCAATTTATACTTTCTGTACTACAAAGCTGAATTTGGCATCACCCTGTATATTTTTTCCAAATCTCAACCAAATATGCTAACTAAATGTTCTACACATCATCACGAGAAAATAAATGCACAAATTACTACAAACTGCACTAAAAAATGAACGTAGTACCTGTTCCTTTAGAAGAAATAGTTAACCCTCTCACGGCTGATGAGACCACGTGACACTCGTTGTAACTGGAAAATGTATGGCTTCAACCACTAATTTCTTCAATTCTTTTAAAAACTCTCCTATTTGGTATATATATGTTGTTAGGCAACTATTCAACAATATAGCATATGTCATTCTACATATATATTATATTGTTAATCATTGTTACTATATACTACATACTATTCGCCATATCTCCCAAAGTTATTTACATATTTTGACGAAATAAAGCTAAAATTGAAGAGGAAACCCCTCCATTTTGTACGGTTGCGCTAAGGTCCTTTGCCCTTGAAGAAACGTTAAAATTCCTCCTATAAGGTTTGTTTCTCTTCTTTAGTTTTTTCAAAATAAAACAGATTCGATTCCATTATATAGTGGCTTTGACACACCATACTGTGGTTAACGAATGACAAAAGAGGAATATGTTACTGTGCCATTCAGAAGTACATGCAGGGCATTCGTTAATATATGCACTTTCTTCACATTTTGAAAACCAATTTATACTTTCTGTACTACAAAGCTGAATTTTGCATCACCCTGTATATTTTTTCCAAATCTCAACTAAATATGCTAACTAAATGTTCTACACATCATCACGGGAAAATAAATGCACAAATTACTACAAACTGCATTAAAAAATGAACGTAGTTCCTGTTGCTTTAGAAGAAATAGTTAACCCTCTCACGGCTGATGAGACCACGTGACACTCGTTGTAACTGGAAAATGTATGGCTTCAACCACTAATTTCCTCAATTTTTTTAAAAACTCTCCTATTTGGTATATATATGTTGTTAGGCAACTATTCAACAATATAGCATATGTCATTCTACATATATATTATATTGTTATCCATTGTTACTATATACTACATACTATTCGCCATATCTCCCAAAGTTATTTACATATTTTGACGAAATAAGGCTAAAATTGAAGAGGAAACCCCTCCATTTTGTCCTTTTGCGATAAGGGTCCTTTGCCCTTGAAGAAACGTTAAAATTCCTCTTATAACGATTGTTTCTCTTTTTTAGTTTTTTCAAAATAAAACAGATTCGATTCCATTATATGTGGCTTTGACACACCATACTGTGGTTAACGAATGATAAAAGAGGAATATGTTACTGTACCATTCAGAAGTACATACAGGACATTCGTTAATATATGCACTTTCTTCACATTTTGAAAACCAATTTATACTTTCTGTACTACAAAGCTGAATTTGGCATCACCCTGTATATTTTTTCCAAATCTCAACCAAATATGCTGACTAAATGTTCTACAATCATCACGAGAAAATAAATGCACAAATTACTACAAACTGCACTAAAAAATGAACGTAGTACCTGTTGCTTTAAAAGAAATAGTTAACCCTCTCACGGCTGATGAGACCACGTGACACTCGTTGTAACTGGAAAATGTATGGCTTCAACCACTAATTTCTTCAATTTTTTTAAAAACTCTCCTATTTGGTATATATATGTTGTTAGGCAACTATTCAACAATATAGCATATGTCATTCTACATATATATTATATTGTTAATCATTGTTACTATATACTACATACTATTCGCCATATCTCCCAAAGTTATTTACATATTTTGACGAAATAAAGCTAAAATTGAAGAGCAAACCTATCCATTTTGTACGGTTGCGATAAATGTCCTTTGCCCTTCAAGAAACGTTAAAATTCCTCTTATAACGTTTGTTTCTCTTTTTTAGTTTTTTTTTAAAAATAAAACAGATTCGATTCCATTATATAGTGGCTTTGACACACCATACTGTGGTTAACGAATGAAAAAAGAGGAATATGTTACTGTGCCATTCAGAAGTACAAACAGGGCATTCGTTAATATATGCACTTTCTTCACATTTTGAAAACCAATTTATACTTTCTGTACTACAAAGCTGAATTTTGCATCACCCTGTATATTTTTTCCAAATCTCAACCAAATATGCTAACTAAATGTTCTACACATCATCAGCGGAAAATAAATGCACAAATTACTACAAACTGCACTAAAAAATGAACGTAGTACCTGTTGCTTTAGAAGAAATAATTAACCCTCTCACGTTTGATGAGACCACGTGACACTCGTTGTAACTGGAAAATGTATGGCTTAAACCACTAATTTCTTCAATTTTTTTTTTAAAAACTCTCCTATTTGGTATATATATATTGTTAGGCAACTATTCAACAATATAGCATATGTCATTCTACATATATATTATATTGTTAATCATTGTTACTATATACTACATACTATTCGCCATATCTCCCAAAGTTATTTACATATTTTGACGAAATAAAGCTAAAATTGAAGAGGAAACCCCTCCATTTTGTCCTTTTGCGATAAGAGTCCTTTGCTTTTGAAGAAACGTTAAAATTCCTCTTATAACGTTTGTTTCTCTTTTTTAGTTTTTTCAAAATAAAACAGATTCGATTCCATTATATGTGGCTTTGACACACCATACTGTGGTTAACGAATGATAAAAGAGGAATATGTTACTGTACCATTCAGAAGTACATACAGGACATTCGTTAATATATGCACTTTCTTCACATTTTGAAAACCAATTTATACTTTCTGTACTACAAAGCTGAATTTGGCATCACCCTGTATATTTTTTCCAAATCTCAACCAAATATGCTAACTAAATGTTCTACACATCATCACGAGAAAATAAATGCACAAATTACTACAAACTGCACTAAAAAATGAACGTAGTACCTGTTGCTTTAGAAGAAATAGTTAACCCTCTCACGGCTGATGAGACCACGTGACACTCGTTGTAACTGGAAAATGTATGGCTTCAACCACTAATTTCTTCAATTTTTTTAAAAACTCTCCTATTTGGTATATATATGTTGTTAGGCAACTATTCAACAATATAGCATTTGTCATGCTACATATATATTATATTGTTATCCATTGTTACTATATACTACATACTATTCGCCATATCTCCCAAAGTTATTTACATATTTTGACGAAATAAAGCTCAAATTGAAGAGCAAACCTATCCATTTTGTACGGTTGCGATAAATGTCCTTTGCCCTTCAAGAAACGTTAAAATTCCTCTTATAACGTTTGTTTCTCTTTTTTAGTTTTTTTTTTCAAAATAAAACAGATTCGATTCCATTATATGTGGCTTTGACACACCATACTGTGGTTAACGAATGATAAAAGAGGAATATGTTACTGTGCCATTCAGAAGTACATACAGGGCATTCGTTAATATATGCACTTTCTTCACATTTTGAAAACCAATTTATACTTTCTGTACTACAAAGCTGAATTTTGCATCACCCTGTATATTTTTTCCAAATCTCAACCAAATATGCTAACTAAATGTTCTACATATCATCAGCGGAAAATAAATGCACAAATTACTACAAACTGCACTAAAAAATGAACGTAGTACCTGTTGCTTTAGAAGAAATAATTAACCCTCTCACGGCTGATGAGACCACGTGACACTCGTTTTAACTGGAAAATGTATGGCTTAAACCACTAATTTCTTCAATTTTTTTTTAAAAACTCTCCTATTTGGTATATATATGTTGTTAGGCAAATATTCAACAATATAGCATATGTCATTCTACATATATATTATATTGTTAATCATTGTTACTATATACTACATACTATTCGCCATATCTCCCAAAGTTATTTACATATTTTGACGAAATAAAGCTAAAATTGAAGAGGAAACCCCTCCATTTTGTACGGTTGCGCTAAGGTCCTTTGCCCTTGAAGAAACGTTAAAATTCCTCCTATAAGGTTTGTTTCTCTTTTTTAGTTTTTTCAAAATAAAACAGATTCGATTCCATTATATAGTGGCTTTGACACACCATACTGTGGTTAACGAATGATAAAAGAGGAATATGTTACTGTGCCATTCAGAAGTACATGCAGGGCATTCGTTAATATATGCACTTTCTTCACATTTTGAAAACCAATTTATACTTTCTGTACTACAAAGCTGAATTTTGCATCACCCTGTATATTTTTTGCAAATCTCAACTAAATATGCTAACTAAATGTTCTACACATCATCACGGGAAAATAAATGCACAAATTACTACAAACTGCATTAAAAAATGAACGTAGTTCCTGTTGCTTTAGAAGAAATAGTTAACCCTCTCACGGCTGATGAGACCACGTGACACTCGTTGTAACTGGAAAATGTATGGCTTCAACCACTAATTTCCTCAATTTTTTTAAAAACTCTCCTATTTGGTATATATATGTTGTTAGGCAACTATTCAACAATATAGCATATGTCATTCTACATATATATTATATTGTTATCCATTGTTACTATATACTACATACTATTCGCCATATCTCCCAAAGTTATTTACATATTTTGACGAAATAAAGCTAAAATTGAAGAGGAAACCCCTCCATTTTGTCCTTTTGCGATAAGGGTCCTTTGCCCTTGAAGAAACGTTAAAATTCCTCTTATAACGTTTGTTTCTCTTTTTTAGTTTTTTCAAAATAAAACAGATTCGATTCCATTATATGTGGCTTTGACACACCATACTGTGGTTAACGAATGATAAAAGAGGAATATGTTACTGTACCATTCAGAAGTACATACAGGACATTCGTTAATATATGCACTTTCTTCACATTTTGAAAACCAATTTATACTTTCTGTACTACAAAGCTGAATTTGGCATCACCCTGTATATTTTTTCCAAATCTCAACCAAATATGCTAACTAAATGTTCTACACATCATCACGAGAAAATAAATGCACAAATTACTACAAACTGCACTAAAAAATGAACGTAGTACCTGTTGCTTTAGAAGAAATAGTTAACCCTCTCACGGCTGATGAGACCACGTGACACTCGTTGTAACTGGAAAATGTATGGCTTCAACCACTAATTTCTTCAATTTTTTTAAAAACTCTAATATTTGGTATATATATTTTGTTAGGCAACTATTCAACAATATAGCATATGTCATTCTACATATATATTATATTGTTAATCATTGTTACTATATACTACATACTATTCGCCATATCTCCCAAAGTTATTTACATATTTTGACGAAATAAAGCTAAAATTGAAGAGGAAACTCCTACATTTTGTCCTTTTGCGATAAGGGTCCTTTGCCCTTGAAGAAACGTTAAAATTCCTCTTATAACGTTTGTTTCTCTTTTTTAGTTTTTTCAAAATAAAACAGATTCGATTCCATTATATGTGGCTTTGACACACCATACTGTGGTTAACGAATGATAAAAGAGGAATATGTTACTGTACCATTCAGAAGTACATACAGGACATTCGTTAATATATGCACTTTCTTCACATTTTGAAAACCAATTTATACTTTCTGTACTACAAAGCTGAATTTGGCATCACCCTGTATATTTTTTCCAAATCTCAAACAAATATGCTACTTAATGTTCTACACATCATCAGCGGAAAATAAATGCACAAATTACTACAAACTGCACTAAAAAATGAACGTAGTACCTGTTGCTTTAGAAGAAATAGTTAACCCTCTCACGGCTGATGAGACCACGTGACACTCGTTGCAACTGGAAAATGTATGGCTTCAACCACTAATTTCTTCAATTTTTTTAAAAACTCTCCTATTTGGTATATATATGTTGTTAGGCAACTATTCAACAATATAGCATTTGTCATGCTACATATATATTATATTGTTATCCATTGTTACTATATACTACATACTATTCGCCATATCTCCCAAAGTTATTTACATATTTTGACGAAATAAAGCTAAAATTGAAGAGGAAACCCCTCCATTTTGTCCTTTTGCGATAAGGGTCCTTTGCCCTTGAAGAAACGTTAAAATTCCTCTTATAACGTTTGTTTGTCTTTTTTAGTTTTTTTTTTTTTCAAAATAAAACAGATTCGATTCCATTATATGTGGCTTTGACACACCATACTGTGGTTAACGAATGATAAAAGAGGAATATGTTACTGTACCATTCAGAAGTACATACAAGGCATTCGTTAATATATGCACTTTCTTCACATTTTGAAAACCAATTTATACTTTCTGTACTTCAAAGCTGAATTTTGCATCACCCTGTATATTTTTTTCAAGTCTCAACCAAATATGCTAACTAAATGTTCTACACATCATCACGGGAAAATAAATGCACAAATTACTACAAACTGCATTAAAAATGAACGTAGTACCTGTTGCTTTAGAAGAAATAGTTAACCCTCTCACGGCTGATGAGACCACGTGACACTCGTTGTAACTGGAAAATGTATGGCTTCAACCACTAATTTCCTCAATTTTTTTAGAAACTCTCCTATTTGGTATATATATGTTGTTAGGCAACTATTCAACAATATAGCATATGTCATTCTACATATATATTATATTGTTATCCATTGTTACTATATACTACATACTATTCGCCATATCTCCCAAAGTTATTTACATATTTTGACGAAATAAAGCTAAAATTGAAGAGGAAACCCCTCCATTTTGTCCTTTTGCGATAAGGGTCCTTTGCCCTTGAAGAAACGTTAAAATTCCTCTTATAACGTTTTTTTCTCTTTTTTAGTTTTTTCAAAATAAAACAGATTCGATTCCATTATATGTGGCTTTGACACACCATACTGTGGTTAACGAATGATAAAAGAGGAATATGTTACTGTACCATTCAGAAGTACATACAGGACATTCGTTAATATATGCACTTTCTTCACATTTTGAAAACCAATTTATACTTTCTGTACTACAAAGCTGAATTTGGCATCACCCTGTATATTTTTTCCAAATCTCAACCAAATATGCTAACTAAATGTTCTACACATCATCACGAGAAAATAAATGCACAAATTACTACAAACTGCACTAAAAAATGAACGAAGTACCTGTTGCTTTAGAAGAAATAGTTAACCCTCTCACGGCTGATGAGACCACGTGACACTCGTTGTAACTGGAAAATGTATGGCTTCAACCACTAATTTCTTCAATTTTTTTAAAAACTCTCCTATTTGGTATATATATGTTGTTAGGCAACTATTCAACAATATAGCATTTGTCATGCTACATATATATTATATTGTTATCCATTGTTACTATATACTACATACTATTCGCCATATCTCCCAAAGTTATTTACATATTTTGACGAAATAAAGCTCAAATTGAAGAGCAAACCTATCCATTTTGTACGGTTGCGATAAATGTCCTTTGCCCTTCAAGAAACGTTAAAATTCCTCTTATAACGTTTGTTTGTCTTTTTTAGTTTTTTTTTTTCAAAATAAAACAGATTCGATTCCATTATATGTGGCTTTGACACACCATACTGTGGTTAACGAATGATAAAAGAGGAATATGTTACTGTGCCATTCAGAAGTACATACAGGGCATTCGTTAATACATGCACTTTTTTCACATTTTGAAAACCAATTTATACTTTCTGTACTACAAAGCTGAATTTTGCATCACCCTGTATATTTTTTCCAAATCTCAACCAAATATGCTAACTAAATGTTCTACACATCATCAGCGGAAAATAAATGCACAAATTACTACAAACTGCACTAAAAAATGAACGTAGTACCTGTTGCTTTAGAAGAAAAAATTAACCCTCTCACGGCTGATGAGACCACGTGACACTCGTTGTAACTGGAAAATGTATGGCTTAAACCACTAATTTCCTCAATTTTTTAAAAACTCTCCTATTTGGTATATATATGTTGTTAGGCAACTATTCAACAATATAGCATATGTCATTCTACATATATATTATATTGTTATCCATTGTTACTATATACTACATACTATTCGCCATATCTCCCAAAGTTATTTACATATTTTGACGAAATAAAACTAAAATTGAAGAGGAAACCCCTCCATTTTGTCCTTTTGCGATAAGGGTCCTTTGCCCTTGAAGAAACGTTAAAATTCCTCTTATAACGTTTGTTTCTCTTTTTTAGTTTTTTCAAAATAAAACAGATTCGATTCCATTATATGTGGCTTTGACACACCATACTGTGGTTAACGAATGATAAAAGAGGAATATGTTACTGTACCATTCAGAAGTACATACAGGACATTCGTTAATATATGCACTTTCTTCACATTTTGAAAACCAATTTATACTTTCTGTACTACAAAGCTGAATTTGGCATCACCCTGTATATTTTTTCCAAATCTCAAACAAATATGCTACTTAATGTACTACACATCATCACGAGAAAATAAATGCACAAATTACTACAAACTGCACTAAAAAATGAACGTAGTACCTGTTGCTTTAGAAGAAATAGTTAACCCTCTCACGGCTGATGAGACCACGTGACACTCGTTGCAACTGGAAAATGTATGGCTTCAACCACTAATTTCTTCAATTTTTTTAAAAACTCTCCTATTTGGTATATATATGTTGTTAGGCAACTATTCAACAATATGGCATATGTCATTCTACATATATATTATATTGTTATCCATTGTTACTATATACTACATACTATTCGCCATATCTCCCAAAGTTATTTACATATTTTGACGAAATAAAGCTAAAATTGAAGAGGAAACCCCTCCATTTTGTCCTTTTGCGATAAGGGTCCTTTGCCCTTGAAGAAACGTTAAAATTCCTCTTATAACGTTTGTTTGTCTTTTTTAGTTTTTTTTTTCAAAATAAAACAGATTCGATTCCATTATATGTGGCTTTGACACACCATACTGTGGTTAACGAATGATAAAAGAGGAATATGTTACTGTACCATTCAGAAGTACATACAAGGCATTCGTTAATATATGCACTTTCTTCACATTTTGAAAACCAATTTATACTTTCTGTACTTCAAAGCTGAATTTTGCATCACCCTGTATATTTTTTTCAAGTCTCAACCAAATATGCTAACTAAATGTTCTACACATCATCACGGGAAAATAAATGCACAAATTACTACAAACTGCATTAAAAATGAACGTAGTACCTGTTGCTTTAGAAGAAATAGTTAACCCTCTCACGGCTGATGAGACCACGTGACACTCGTTGTAACTGGAAAATGTATGGCTTCAACCACTAATTTCCTCAATTTTTTTAGAAACTCTCCTATTTGGTATATATATGTTGTTAGGCAACTATTCAACAATATAGCATATGTCATTCTACATATATATTATATTGTTATCCATTGTTACTATATACTACATACTATTCGCCATATCTCCCAAAGTTATTTACATATTTTGACGAAATAAAGCTAAAATTGAAGAGGAAACCCCTCCATTTTGTCCTTTTGCGATAAGGGTCCTTTGCCCTTGAAGAAACGTTAAAATTCCTCTTATAACGTTTTTTTCTCTTTTTTAGTTTTTTCAAAATAAAACAGATTCGATTCCATTATATGTGGCTTTGACACACCATACTGTGGTTAACGAATGATAAAAGAGGAATATGTTACTGTACCATTCAGAAGTACATACAGGACATTCGTTAATATATGCACTTTCTTCACATTTTGAAAACCAATTTATACTTTCTGTACTACAAAGCTGAATTTGGCATCACCCTGTATATTTTTTCCAAATCTCAACCAAATATGCTAACTAAATGTTCTACACATCATCACGAGAAAATAAATGCACAAATTACTACAAACTGCACTAAAAAATGAACGTAGTACCTGTTGCTTTAGAAGAAATAGTTAACCCTCTCACGGCTGATGAGACCACGTGACACTCGTTGTAACTGGAAAATGTATGGCTTCAACCACTAATTTCTTCAATTTTTTTTAAAAACTCTCCTATTTGGTATATATATGTTGTTAGGCAACTATTCAACAATATAGCATTTGTCATGCTACATATATATTATATTGTTATCCATTGTTACTATATACTACATACTATTCGCCATATCTCCCAAAGTTATTTACATATTTTGACGAAATAAAGCTCAAATTGAAGAGCAAACCTATCCATTTTGTACGGTTGCGATAAATGTCCTTTGCCCTTCAAGAAACGTTAAAATTCCTCTTATAACGTTTGTTTGTCTTTTTTAGTTTTTTTTTTCAAAATAAAACAGATTCGATTCCATTATATGTGGCTTTGACACACCATACTGTGGTTAACGAATGATAAAAGAGGAATATGTTACTGTGCCATTCAGAAGTACATACAGGGCATTCGTTAATACATGCACTTTTTTCACATTTTGAAAACCAATTTATACTTTCTGTACTACAAAGCTGAATTTTGCATCACCCTGTATATTTTTTCCAAATCTCAACCAAATATGCTAACTAAATGTTCTACACATCATCAGCGGAAAATAAATGCACAAATTACTACAAACTGCACTAAAAAATGAACGTAGTACCTGTTGCTTTAGAAGAAAAAATTAACCCTCTCACGGCTGATGAGACCACGTGACACTCGTTGTAACTGGAAAATGTATGGCTTAAACCACTAATTTCTTCAATTTTTTTTAAAAACTCTCCTATTTGGTATATATATGTTGTTAGGCAACTATTCAACAATATAGCATATGTCATTCTACATATATATTATATTGTTAATCATTGTTACTATATACTACATACTATTCGCCATATCTCCCAAAGTTATTTACATATTTTGACGAAATAAAGCTAAAATTGAAGAGGAAACCCCTCCATTTTGTACGGTTGCGCTAAGGTCCTTTGCCCTTGAAGAAACGTTAAAATTCCTCCTATAAGGTTTGTTTCTCTTCTTTAGTTTTTTCAAAATAAAACAGATTCGATTCCATTATATAGTGGCTTTGACACACCATACTGTGGTTAACGAATGACAAAAGAGGAATATGTTACTGTGCCATTCAGAAGTACATGCAGGGCATTCGTTAATATATGCACTTTCTTCACATTTTGAAAACCAATTTATACTTTCTGTACTACAAAGCTGAATTTTGCATCACCCTGTATATTTTTTCCAAATCTCAACTAAATATGCTAACTAAATGTTCTACACATCATCACGGGAAAATAAATGCACAAATTACTACAAACTGCATTAAAAAATGAACGTAGTTCCTGTTGCTTTAGAAGAAATAGTTAACCCTCTCACGGCTGATGAGACCACGTGACACTCGTTGTAACTGGAAAATGTATGGCTTCAACCACTAATTTCCTCAATTTTTTTAAAAACTCTCCTATTTGGTATATATATGTTGTTAGGCAACTATTCAACAATATAGCATATGTCATTCTACATATATATTATATTGTTATCCATTGTTACTATATACTACATACTATTCGCCATATCTCCCAAAGTTATTTACATATTTTGACGAAATAAAACTAAAATTGAAGAGGAAACCCCTCCATTTTGTCCTTTTGCGATAAGGGTCCTTTGCCCTTGAAGAAACGTTAAAATTCCTCTTATAACCTTTGTTTCTCTTTTTTAGTTTTTTCAAAATAAAACAGATTCGATTCCATTATATGTGGCTTTGACACACCATACTGTGGTTAACGAATGATAAAAGAGGAATATGTTACTGTACCATTCAGAAGTACATACAGGACATTCGTTAATATATGCACTTTCTTCACATTTTGAAAACCAATTTATACTTTCTGTACTACAAAGCTGAATTTGGCATCACCCTGTATATTTTTTCCAAATCTCAACCAAATATGCTAACTAAATGTTCTACACATCATCACGAGAAAATAAATGCACAAATTACTACAAACTGCACTAAAAAATGAACGTAGTACCTGTTGCTTTAGAAGAAATAGTTAACCCTCTCACGGCTGATGAGACCACGTGACACTCGTTGTAACTGGAAAATGTATGGCTTCAACCACTAATTTCTTCAATTTTTTTAAAAACTCTAATATTTGGTATATATATTTTGTTAGGCAACTATTCAACAATATAGCATATGTCATTCTACATATATATTATATTGTTAATCATTGTTACTATATACTACATACTATTCGCCATATCTCCCAAAGTTATTTACATATTTTGACGAAATAAAGCTAAAATTGAAGAGGAAACTCCTACATTTTGTCCTTTTGCGATAAGGGTCCTTTGCCCTTGAAGAAACGTTAAAATTCCTCTTATAACGTTTGTTTCTCTTTTTTAGTTTTTTCAAAATAAAACAGATTCGATTCCATTATATGTGGCTTTGACACACCATACTGTGGTTAACGAATGATAAAAGAGGAATATGTTACTGTACCATTCAGAAGTACATACAGGACATTCGTTAATATATGCACTTTCTTCACATTTTGAAAACCAATTTATACTTTCTGTACTACAAAGCTGAATTTGGCATCACCCTGTATATTTTTTCCAAATCTCAAACAAATATGCTACTTAATGTTCTACACATCATCACGAGAAAATAAATGCACAAATTACTACAAACTGCACTAAAAAATGAACGTAGTACCTGTTGCTTTAGAAGAAATAGTTAACCCTCTCACGGCTGATGAGACCACGTGACACTCGTTGCAACTGGAAAATGTATGGCTTCAACCACTAATTTCTTCAATTTTTTTAAAAACTCTCCTATTTGGTATATATATGTTGTTAGGCAACTATTCAACAATATGGCATATGTCATTCTACATATATATTATATTGTTATCCATTGTTACTATATACTACATACTATTCGCCATATCTCCCAAAGTTATTTACATATTTTGACGAAATAAAGCTAAAATTGAAGAGGAAACCCCTACATTTTGTCCTTTTGCGATAAGGGTCCTTTGCCCTTGAGGAAACGTTAAAATTCCTCTTATAACGTTTGTTTCTCTTTTTTAGTTTTTTCAAAATAAAACAGATTCGATTCCATTATATGTGGCTTTGACACACCATACTGTGGTTAACGAATGATAAAAGAGGAATATGTTACTGTACCATTCAGAAGTACATACAAGGCATTCGTTAATATATGCACTTTCTTCACATTTTGAAAACCAATTTATACTTTCTGTACTTCAAAGCTGAATTTTGCATCACCCTGTATATTTTTTTCAAGTCTCAACCAAATATGCTAACTAAATGTTCTACACATCATCACGGGAAAATAAATGCACAAATTACTACAAACTGCATTAAAAATGAACGTAGTACCTGTTGCTTTAGAAGAAATAGTTAACCCTCTCACGGCTGATGAGACCACGTGACACTCGTTGTAACTGGAAAATGTATGGCTTCAACCACTAATTTCTTCAATTTTTTTTAAAAACTCTCCTATTTGGTATATATATGTTGTTAGGCAACTATTCAACAATATAGCATTTGTCATGCTACATATATATTATATTGTTATCCATTGTTACTATATACTACATACTATTCGCCATATCTCCCAAAGTTATTTACATATTTTGACGAAATAAAGCTCAAATTGAAGAGCAAACCTATCCATTTTGTACGGTTGCGATAAATGTCCTTTGCCCTTCAAGAAACGTTAAAATTCCTCTTATAACGTTCGTTTGTCTTTTTTAGTTTTTTTTTTCAAAATAAAACAGATTCGATTCCATTATATGTGGCTTTGACACACCATACTGTGGTTAACGAATGATAAAAGAGGAATATGTTACTGTGCCATTCAGAAGTACATACAGGGCATTCGTTAATACATGCACTTTCTTCACATTTTGAAAACCAATTTATACTTTCTGTACTACAAAGCTGAATTTTGCATCACCCTGTATATTTTCTCCAAATCTCAACCAAATATGCTAACTAAATGTTCTACACATCATCAGCGGAAAATAAATGCACAAATTACTACAAACTGCACTAAAAAATGAACGTAGTACCTGTTGCTTTAGAAGAAAAAATTAACCCTCTCACGGCTGATGAGACCACGTGACACTCGTTGTAACTGGAAAATGTATGGCTTAAACCACTAATTTCTTCAATTTTTTTTAAAAACTCTCCTATTTGGTATATATATGTTGTTAGGCAACTATTCAACAATATAGCATATGTCATTCTACATATATATTATATTGTTAATCATTGTTACTATATACTACATACTATTCGCCATATCTCCCAAAGTTATTTACATATTTTGACGAAATAAAGCTAAAATTGAAGAGGAAACCCCTCCATTTTGTACGGTTGCGCTAAGGTCCTTTGCCCTTGAAGAAACGTTAAAATTCCTCCTATAAGGTTTGTTTCTCTTCTTTAGTTTTTTCAAAATAAAACAGATTCGATTCCATTATATGTGGCTTTGACACACCATACTGTGGTTAACGAATGACAAAAGAGGAATATGTTACTGTGCCATTCAGAAGTACATGCAGGGCATTCGTTAATATATGCACTTTCTTCACATTTTGAAAACCAATTTATACTTTCTGTACTACAAAGCTGAATTTTGCATCACCCTGTATATTTTTTCCAAATCTCAACTAAATATGCTAACTAAATGTTCTACACATCATCACGGGAAAATAAATGCACAAATTACTACAAACTGCATTAAAAAATGAACGTAGTTCCTGTTGCTTTAGAAGAAATAGTTAACCCTCTCACGGCTGATGAGACCACGTGACACTCGTTGTAACTGGAAAATGTATGGCTTCAACCACTAATTTCCTCAATTTTTTTAAAAACTCTCCTATTTGGTATATATATGTTGTTAGGCAACTATTCAACAATATAGCATATGTCATTCTACATATATATTATATTGTTATCCATTGTTACTATATACTACATACTATTCGCCATATCTCCCAAAGTTATTTACATATTTTGACGAAATAAAGCTAAAATTGAAGAGGAAACCCCTCCATTTTGTCCTTTTGCGATAAGGGTCCTTTGCCCTTGAAGAAACGTTAAAATTCCTCTTATAACGATTGTTTCTCTTTTTTAGTTTTTTCAAAATAAAACAGATTCGATTCCATTATATGTGGCTTTGACACACCATACTGTGGTTAACGAATGATAAAAGAGGAATATGTTACTGTACCATTCAGAAGTACATACAGGACATTCGTTAATATATGCACTTTCTTCACATTTTGAAAACCAATTTATACTTTCTGTACTACAAAGCTGAATTTGGCATCACCCTGTATATTTTTTCCAAATCTCAACCAAATATGCTGACTAAATGTTCTACAATCATCACGAGAAAACAAATGCACAAATTACTACAAACTGCACTAAAAAATGAACGTAGTACCTGTTGCTTTAGAAGAAATAGTTAACCCTCTCACGGCTGATGAGACCACGTGACACTCGTTGTAACTGGAAAATGTATGGCTTCAACCACTAATTTCTTCAATTTTTTTAAAAACTCTCCTATTTGGTATATATATGTTGTTAGGCAACTATTCAACAATATAGCATATGTCATTCTACATATATATTATATTGTTAATCATTGTTACTATATACTACATACTATTCGCCATATCTCCCAAAGTTATTTACATATTTTGACGAAATAAAGCTAAAATTGAAGAGGAAACTCCTACATTTTGTCCTTTTGCGATAAGGGTCCTTTGCCCTTGAAGAAACGTTAAAATTCCTCTTATAACGTTTGTTTCTCTTTTTTAGTTTTTTCAAAATAAAACAGATTCGATTCCATTATATGTGGCTTTGACACACCATACTGTGGTTAACGAATGATAAAAGAGGAATATGTTACTGTACCATTCAGAAGTACATACAGGACATTCGTTAATATATGCACTTTCTTCACATTTTGAAAACCAATTTATACTTTCTGTACTACAAAGCTGAATTTGGCATCACCCTGTATATTTTTTCCAAATCTCAACCAAATATGCTAACTAAATGTTCTACACATCATCACGAGAAAATAAATGCACAAATTACTACAAACTGCACTAAAAAATGAACGTAGTACCTGTTGCTTTAGAAGAAATAGTTAACCCTCTCACGGCTGATGAGACCACGTGACACTCGTTGTAACTGGAAAATGTATGGCTTCAACCACTAATTTCTTCAATTTTTTTAAAAACTCTAATATTTGGTATATATATTTTGTTAGGCAACTATTCAACAATATAGCATATGTCATTCTACATATATATTATATTGTTAATCATTGTTACTATATACTACATACTATTCGCCATATCTCCCAAAGTTATTTACATATTTTGACGAAATAAAGCTAAAATTGAAGAGGAAACTCCTACATTTTGTCCTTTTGCGATAAGGGTCCTTTGCCCTTGAAGAAACGTTAAAACTCCTCTTATAACGTTTGTTTCTCTTTTTTAGTTTTTTCAAAATAAAACAGATTCGATTCCATTATATGTGGCTTTGACACACCATACTGTGGTTAACGAATGATAAAAGAGGAATATGTTACTGTACCATTCAGAAGTACATACAGGACATTCGTTAATATATGCACTTTCTTCACATTTTGAAAACCAATTTATACTTTCTGTACTACAAAGCTGAATTTGGCATCACCCTGTATATTTTTTCCAAATCTCAAACAAATATGCTACTTAATGTTCTACACATCATCACGAGAAAATAAATGCACAAATTACTACAAACTGCACTAAAAAATGAACGTAGTACCTGTTGCTTTAGAAGAAATAGTTAACCCTCTCACGGCTGATGAGACCACGTGACACTCGTTGTAACTGGAAAATGTATGGCTTCAACCACTAATTTCTTCAATTTTTTTAAAAACTCTCCTATTTGGTATATATATGTTGTTAGGCAACTATTCAACAATATGGCATATGTCATTCTACATATATATTATATTGTTATCCATTGTTACTATATACTACATACTATTCGCCATATCTCCCAAAGTTATTTACATATTTTGACGAAATAAAGCTAAAATTGAAGAGGAAACCCCTACATTTTGTCCTTTTGCGATAAGGGTCCTTTGCCCTTGAGGAAACGTTAAAATTCCTCTTATAACGTTTGTTTCTCTTTTTTAGTTTTTGAAAATAAAACAGATTCGATTCCATTATATGTGGCTTTGACACACCATACTGTGGTTAACGAATGATAAAAGAGGAATATGTTACTGTACCATTCAGAAGTACATACAAGGCATTCGTTAATATATGCACTTTCTTCACATTTTGAAAACCAATTTATACTTTCTGTACTTCAAAGCTGAATTTTGCATCACCCTGTATATTTTTTTCAAGTCTCAACCAAATATGCTAACTAAATGTTCTACACATCATCACGGGAAAATAAATGCACAAATTACTACAAACTGCATTAAAAATGAACGTAGTACCTGTTGCTTTAGAAGAAATAGTTAACCCTCTCACGG
The DNA here is from genome assembly GCF_964235325.1 of Thermobia domestica. Taxonomy (NCBI): domain Eukaryota; kingdom Metazoa; phylum Arthropoda; class Insecta; order Zygentoma; family Lepismatidae; genus Thermobia; species Thermobia domestica. The sequence continues at coordinate 163,181 of NW_027656004.1, forward strand.
CTGATGAGACCACGTGACACTCGTTGTAACTGGAAAATGTATGGCTTCAACCACTAATTTCCTCAATTTTTTTAAAAACTCTCCTATTTGGTATATATATGTTGTTAGGCAACTATTCAACAATATAGCATATGTCATTCTACATATATATTATATTGTTATCCATTGTTACTATATACTACATACTATTCGCCATATCTCCCAAAGTTATTTACATATTTTGACGAAATAAAGCTAAAATTGAAGAGGAAACCCCTCCATTTTGTCCTTTTGCGATAAGGGTCCTTTGCCCTTGAAGAAACGTTAAAATTCCTCTTATAACGTTTTTTTCTCTTTTTTAGTTTTTTCAAAATAAAACAGATTCGATTCCATTATATGTGGCTTTGACACACCATACTGTGGTTAACGAATGATAAAAGAGGAATATGTTACTGTACCATTCAGAAGTACATACAGGACATTCGTTAATATATGCACTTTCTTCACATTTTGAAAACCAATTTATACTTTCTGTACTACAAAGCTGAATTTGGCATCACCCTGTATATTTTTTCCAAATCTCAACCAAATATGCTAACTAAATGTTCTACACATCATCACGAGAAAATAAATGCACAAATTACTACAAACTGCACTAAAAAATGAACGTAGTACCTGTTGCTTTAGAAGAAATAGTTAACCCTCTCACGGCTGATGAGACCACGTGACACTCGTTGTAACTGGAAAATGTATGGCTTCAACCACTAATTTCTTCAATTTTTTTTAAAAACTCTCCTATTTGGTATATATATGTTGTTAGGCAACTATTCAACAATATAGCATTTGTCATGCTACATATATATTATATTGTTATCCATTGTTACTATATACTACATACTATTCGCCATATCTCCCAAAGTTATTTACATATTTTGACGAAATAAAGCTCAAATTGAAGAGCAAACCTATCCATTTTGTACGGTTGCGATAAATGTCCTTTGCCCTTCAAGAAACGTTAAAATTCCTCTTATAACGTTTGTTTGTCTTTTTTAGTTTTTTTTTTTTTCAAAATAAAACAGATTCGATTCCATTATATGTGGCTTTGACACACCATACTGTGGTTAACGAATGATAAAAGAGGAATATGTTACTGTGAGGAATATGTTACTGTGCCATTCAGAAGTACATACAGGGCATTCGTTAATACATGCACTTTCTTCACATTTTGAAAACCAATTTATACTTTCTGTACTACAAAGCTGAATTTTGCATCACCCTGTATATTTTCTCCAAATCTCAACCAAATATGCTAACTAAATGTTCTACACATCATCAGCGGAAAATAAATGCACAAATTACTACAAACTGCACTAAAAAATGAACGTAGTACCTGTTGCTTTAGAAGAAAAAATTAACCCTCTCACGGCTGATGAGACCACGTGACACTCGTTATAACTGGAAAATGTATGGCTTAAACCACTAATTTCTTCAATTTTTTTTAAAAACTCTCCTATTTGGTATATATATGTTGTTAGGCAACTATTCAACAATATAGCATATGTCATTCTACATATATATTATATTGTTAATCATTGTTACTATATACTACATACTATTCGCCATATCTCCCAAAGTTATTTACATATTTTGACGAAATAAAGCTAAAATTGAAGAGGAAACCCCTCCATTTTGTACGGTTGCGCTAAGGTCCTTTGCCCTTGAAGAAACGTTAAAATTCCTCCTATAAGGTTTGTTTCTCTTCTTTAGTTTTTTCAAAATAAAACAGATTCGATTCCATTATATAGTGGCTTTGACACACCATACTGTGGTTAACGAATGACAAAAGAGGAATATGTTACTGTGCCATTCAGAAGTACATGCAGGGCATTCGTTAATATATGCACTTTCTTCACATTTTGAAAACCAATTTATACTTTCTGTACTACAAAGCTGAATTTTGCATCACCCTGTATATTTTTTCCAAATCTCAACTAAATATGCTAACTAAATGTTCTACACATCATCACGGGAAAATAAATGCACAAATTACTACAAACTGCATTAAAAAATGAACGTAGTTCCTGTTGCTTTAGAAGAAATAGTTAACCCTCTCACGGCTGATGAGACCACGTGACACTCGTTGTAACTGGAAAATGTATGGCTTCAACCACTAATTTCCTCAATTTTTTTAAAAACTCTCCTATTTGGTATATATATGTTGTTAGGCAACTATTCAACAATATAGCATATGTCATTCTACATATATATTATATTGTTATCCATTGTTACTATATACTACATACTATTCGCCATATCTCCCAAAGTTATTTACATATTTTGACGAAATAAAGCTAAAATTGAAGAGGAAACCCCTCCATTTTGTCCTTTTGCGATAAGGGTCCTTTGCCCTTGAAGAAACGTTAAAATTCCTCTTATAACGATTGTTTCTCTTTTTTAGTTTTTTCAAAATAAAACAGATTCGATTCCATTATATGTGGCTTTGACACACCATACTGTGGTTAACGAATGATAAAAGAGGAATATGTTACTGTACCATTCAGAAGTACATACAGGACATTCGTTAATATATGCACTTTCTTCACATTTTGAAAACCAATTTATACTTTCTGTACTACAAAGCTGAATTTGGCATCACCCTGTATATTTTTTCCAAATCTCAACCAAATATGCTGACTAAATGTTCTACACATCATCACGAGAAAATAAATGCACAAATTACTACAAACTGCACTAAAAAATGAACGTAGTACCTGTTGCTTTAGAAGAAATAGTTAACCCTCTCACGGCTGATGAGACCACGTGACACTCGTTGTAACTGGAAAATGTATGGCTTCAACCACTAATTTCTTCAATTTTTTTAAAAACTCTCCTATTTGGTATATATATGTTGTTAGGCAACTATTCAACAATATAGCATATGTCATTCTACATATATATTATATTGTTAATCATTGTTACTATATACTACATACTATTCGCCATATCTCCCAAAGTTATTTACATATTTTGACGAAATAAAGCTAAAATTGAAGAGGAAACTCCTACATTTTGTCCTTTTGCGATAAGGGTCCTTTGCCCTTGAAGAAACGTTAAAATTCCTCTTATAACGTTTGTTTCTCTTTTTTAGTTTTTTCAAAATAAAACAGATTCGATTCCATTATATGTGGCTTTGACACACCATACTGTGGTTAACGAATGATAAAAGAGGAATATGTTACTGTACCATTCAGAAGTACATACAGGACATTCGTTAATATATGCACTTTCTTCACATTTTGAAAACCAATTTATACTTTCTGTACTACAAAGCTGAATTTGGCATCACCCTGTATATTTTTTCCAAATCTCAAACAAATATGCTACTTAATGTTCTACACATCATCACGAGAAAATAAATGCACAAATTACTACAAACTGCACTAAAAAATGAACGTAGTACCTGTTGCTTTAGAAGAAATAGTTAACCCTCTCACGGCTGATGAGACCACGTGACACTCGTTGCAACTGGAAAATGTATGGCTTCAACCACTAATTTCTTCAATTTTTTTAAAAACTCTCCTATTTGGTATATATATGTTGTTAGGCAACTATTCAACAATATGGCATATGTCATTCTACATATATATTATATTGTTATCCATTGTTACTATATACTACATACTATTCGCCATATCTCCCAAAGTTATTTACATATTTTGACGAAATAAAGCTAAAATTGAAGAGGAAACCCCTACATTTTGTCCTTTTGCGATAAGGGTCCTTTGCCCTTGAAGAAACGTTAAAATTCCTCTTATAACGTTTGTTTCTCTTTTTTAGTTTTTTCAAAATAAAACAGATTCGATTCCATTATATGTGGCTTTGACACACCATACTGTGGTTAACGAATGATAAAAGAGGAATATGTTACTGTACCATTCAGAAGTACATACAAGGCATTCGTTAATATATGCACTTTCTTCACATTTTGAAAACCAATTTATACTTTCTGTACTTCAAAGCTGAATTTTGCATCACCCTGTATATTTTTTTCAAGTCTCAACCAAATATGCTAACTAAATGTTCTACACATCATCACGGGAAAATAAATGCACAAATTACTACAAACTGCATTAAAAATGAACGTAGTACCTGTTGCTTTAGAAGAAATAGTTAACCCTCTCACGGCTGATGAGACCACGTGACACTCGTTGTAACTGGAAAATGTATGGCTTCAACCACTAATTTCCTCAATTTTTTTAAAAACTCTCCTATTTGGTATATATATGTTGTTAGGCAACTATTCAACAATATAGCATATGTCATTCTACATATATATTATATTGTTATCCATTGTTACTATATACTACATACTATTCGCCATATCTCCCAAAGTTATTTACATATTTTGACGAAATAAAGCTAAAATTGAAGAGGAAACCCCTCCATTTTGTCCTTTTGCGATAAGGGTCCTTTGCCCTTGAAGAAACGTTAAAATTCCTCTTATAACGTTTTTTTCTCTTTTTTAGTTTTTTCAAAATAAAACAGATTCGATTCCATTATATGTGGCTTTGACACACCATACTGTGGTTAACGAATGATAAAAGAGGAATATGTTACTGTACCATTCAGAAGTACATACAGGACATTCGTTAATATATGCACTTTCTTCACATTTTGAAAACCAATTTATACTTTCTGTACTACAAAGCTGAATTTGGCATCACCCTGTATATTTTTTCCAAATCTCAACCAAATATGCTAACTAAATGTTCTACACATCATCAGCGGAAAATAAATGCACAAATTACTACAAACTGCGCTAAAAAATGAACGTAGTACCTGTTGCTTTAGAAGAAATAGTTAACCCTCTCACGGCTGATGAGACCACGTGACACTCGTTGTAACTGGAAAATGTATGGCTTCAACCACTAATTTCTTCAATTTTTTTTAAAAACTCTCCTATTTGGTATATATATGTTGTTAGGCAACTATTCAACAATATAGCATTTGTCATGCTACATATATATTATATTGTTATCCATTGTTACTATATACTACATACTATTCGCCATATCTCCCAAAGTTATTTACATATTTTGACGAAATAAAGCTCAAATTGAAGAGCAATCCTATCCATTTTGTACGGTTGCGATAAATGTCCTTTGCCCTTCAAGAAACGTTAAAATTCCTCTTATAACGTTTGTTTGTCTTTTTTAGTTTTTTTTTCAAAATAAAACAGATTCGATTCCATTATATGTGGCTTTGACACACCATACTGTGGTTAACGAATGATAAAAGAGGAATATGTTACTGTGCCATTCAGAAGTACATACAGGGCATTCGTTAATACATGCACTTTCTTCACATTTTGAAAACCAATTTATACTTTCTGTACTACAAAGCTGAATTTTGCATCACCCTGTATATTTTTTCCAAATCTCAACCAAATATGCTAACTAAATGTTCTACACATCATCAGCGGAAAATAAATGCACAAATTACTACAAACTGCACTAAAAAATGAACGTAGTACCTGTTGCTTTAGAAGAAAAAATTAACCCTCTCACGGCTGATGAGACCACGTGACACTCGTTGTAACTGGAAAATGTATGGCTTCAACCACTAATTTCTTCAATTTTTTTTAAAAACTCTCCTATTTGGTATATATATGTTGTTAGGCAACTATTCAACAATATAGCATATGTCATTCTACATATATATTATATTGTTAATCATTGTTACTATATACTACATACTATTCGCCATATCTCCCAAAGTTATTTACATATTTTGACGAAATAAAGCTAAAATTGAAGAGGAAACCCCTCCATTTTGTACGGTTGCGCTAAGGTCCTTTGCCCTTGAAGAAACGTTAAAATTCCTCCTATAAGGTTTGTTTCTCTTCTTTAGTTTTTTCAAAATAAAACAGATTCGTTTCCATTATATAGTGGCTTTGACACACCATACTGTGGTTAACGAATGACAAAAGAGGAATATGTTACTGTGCCATTCAGAAGTACATGCAGGGCATTCGTTAATATATGCACTTTCTTCACATTTTGAAAACCAATTTATACTTTCTGTACTACAAAGCTGAATTTTGCATCACCCTGTATATTTTTTCCAAATCTCAACTAAATATGCTAACTAAATGTTCTACACATCATCACGGGAAAATAAATGCACAAATTACTACAAACTGCATTAAAAAATGAACGTAGTTCCTGTTGCTTTAGAAGAAATAGTTAACCCTCTCACGGCTGATGAGACCACGTGACACTCGTTGTAACTGGAAAATGTATGGCTTCAACCACTAATTTCCTCAATTTTTTTAAAAACTCTCCTATTTGGTATATATATGTTGTTAGGCAACTATTCAACAATATAGCATATGTCATTCTACATATATATTATATTGTTATCCATTGTTACTATATACTACATACTATTCGCCATATCTCCCAAAGTTATTTACATATTTTGACGAAATAAAGCTAAAATTGAAGAGGAAACCCCTCCATTTTGTCCTTTTGCGATAAGGGTCCTTTGCCCTTGAAGAAACGTTAAAATTCCTCTTATAACGATTGTTTCTCTTTTTTAGTTTTTTCAAAATAAAACAGATTCGATTCCATTATATGTGGCTTTGACACACCATACTGTGGTTAACGAATGATAAAAGAGGAATATGTTACTGTACCATTCAGAAGTACATACAGGACATTCGTTAATATATGCACTTTCTTCACATTTTGAAAACCAATTTATACTTTCTGTACTACAAAGCTGAATTTGGCATCACCCTGTATATTTTTTCCAAATCTCAACCAAATATGCTGACTAAATGTTCTACAATCATCACGAGAAAATAAATGCACAAATTACTACAAACTGCACTAAAAAAATGAACGTAGTACCTGTTGCTTTAGAAGAAATAGTACACCCTCTCACGGCTGATGAGACCACGTGACACTCGTTGTAACTGGAAAATGTATGGCTTCAACCACTAATTTCTTCAATTTTTTTAAAAAACTCTCCTATTTGGTATATATATGTTGTTAGGCAACTATTCAACAATATAGCATATGTCATTCTACATATATATTATATTGTTAATCATTGTTACTATATACTACATACTATTCGCCATATCTCCCAAAGTTATTTACATATTTTGACGAAATAAAGCTAAAATTGAAGAGGAAACTCCTACATTTTGTCCTTTTGCGATAAGGGTCCTTTGCCCTTGAAGAAACGTTAAAATTCCTCTTATAACGTTTGTTTCTCTTTTTTAGTTTTTTCAAAATAAAACAGATTCGATTCCATTATATGTGGCTTTGACACACCATACTGTGGTTAACGAATGATAAAAGAGGAATATGTTACTGTACCATTCAGAAGTACATACAGGACATTCGTTAATATATGCACTTTCTTCACATTTTGAAAACCAATTTATACTTTCTGTACTACAAAGCTGAATTTGGCATCACGTATATTTTTTCCAAATCTCAAACAAATATGCTACTTAATGTTCTACACATCATCACGAGAAAATAAATGCACAAATTACTACAAACTGCACTAAAAAATGAACGTAGTACCTGTTGCTTTAGAAGAAATAGTTAACCCTCTCACGGCTGATGAGACCACGTGACACTCGTTGCAACTGGAAAATGTATGGCTTCAACCACTAATTTCTTCAATTTTTTTAAAAACTCTCCTATTTGGTATATATATGTTGTTAGGCAACTATTCAACAATATGGCATATGTCATTCTACATATATATTATATTGTTATCCATTGTTACTATATACTACATACTATTCGCCATATCTCCCAAAGTTATTTACATATTTTGACGAAATAAAGCTAAAATTGAAGAGGAAACCCCTACATTTTGTCCTTTTGCGATAAGGGTCCTTTGCCCTTGAAGAAACGTTAAAATTCCTCTTATAACGTTTGTTTCTCTTTTTTAGTTTTTTCAAAATAAAACAGATTCGATTCCATTATATGTGGCTTTGACACACCATACTGTGGTTAACGAATGATAAAAGAGGAATATGTTACTGTACCATTCAGAAGTACATACAAGGCATTCGTTAATATATGCACTTTCTTCACATTTTGAAAACCAATTTATACTTTCTGTACTTCAAAGCTGAATTTTGCATCACCCTGTATATTTTTTCAAGTCTCAACCAAATATGCTAACTAAATGTTCTACACATCATCACGGGAAAATAAATGCACAAATTACTACAAACTGCATTAAAAATGAACGTAGTACCTGTTGCTTTAGAAGAAATAGTTAACCCTCTCACGGCTGATGAGACCACGTGACACTCGTTGTAACTGGAAAATGTATGGCTTCAACCACTAATTTCCTCAATTTTTTTAAAAACTCTCCTATTTGGTATATATATGTTGTTAGGCAACTATTCAACAATATAGCATATGTCATTCTACATATATATTATATTGTTATCCATTGTTACTATATACTACATACTATTCGCCATATCTCCCAAAGTTATTTACATATTTTGACGAAATAAAGCTAAAATTGAAGAGGAAACCCCTCCATTTTGTCCTTTTGCGATAAGGGTCCTTTGCCCTTGAAGAAACGTTAAAATTCCTCTTATAACGTTTTTTTCTCTTTTTTAGTTTTTTCAAAATAAAACAGATTCGATTCCATTATATGTGGCTTTGACACACCATACCTGTGGTTAACGAATGATAAAAGAGGAATATGTTACTGTACCATTCAGAAGTACATACAGGACATTCGTTAATATATGCACTTTCTTCACATTTTGAAAACCAATTTATACTTTCTGTACTACAAAGCTGAATTTGGCATCACCCTGTATATTTTTTCCAAATCTCAACCAAATATGCTAACTAAATGTTCTACACATCATCACGAGAAAATAAATGCACAAATTACTACAAACTGCACTAAAAAATGAACGTAGTACCTGTTGCTTTAGAAGAAATAGTTAACCCTCTCACGGCTGATGAGACCACGTGACACTCGTTGTAACTGGAAAATGTATGGCTTCAACCACTAATTTCTTCAATTTTTTTTAAAAACTCTCCTATTTGGTATATATATGTTGTTAGGCAACTATTCAACAATATAGCATTTGTCATGCTACATATATATTATATTGTTATCCATTGTTACTATATACTACATACTATTCGCCATATCTCCCAAAGTTATTTACATATTTTGACGAAATAAAGCTCAAATTGAAGAGCAAACCTATCCATTTTGTACGGTTGCGATAAATGTCCTTTGCCCTTCAAGAAACGTTAAAATTCCTCTTATAACGTTTGTTTGTCTTTTTTAGTTTTTTTTTTTCAAAATAAAACAGATTCGATTCCATTATATGTGGCTTTGACACACCATACTGTGGTTAGCGAATGATAAAAGAGGAATATGTTACTGTGCCATTCAGAAGTACATACAGGGCATTCGTTAATACATGCACTTTCTTCACATTTTGAAAACCAATTTATACTTTCTGTACTACAAAGCTGAATTTTGCATCACCCTGTATATTTTTTCCAAATCTCAACCAAATATGCTAACTAAATGTTCTACACATCATCAGCGGAAAATAAATGCACAAATTACTACAAACTGCACTAAAAAATGAACGTAGTACCTGTTGCTTTAGAAGAAAAAATTAACCCTCTCACGGCTGATGAGACCACGTGACACTCGTTGTAACTGGAAAATGTATGGCTTAAACCACTAATTTCTTCAATTTTTTTTAAAAACTCTCCTATTTGGTATATATATGTTGTTAGGCAACTATTCAACAATATAGCATATGTCATTCTACATATATATTATATTGTTAATCATTGTTACTATATACTACATACTATTCGCCATATCTCCCAAAGTTATTTACATATTTTGACGAAATAAAGCTAAAATTGAAGAGGAAACCCCTCCATTTTGTACGGTTGCGCTAAGGTCCTTTGCCCTTGAAGAAACGTTAAAACTCCTCCTATAAGGTTTGTTTCTCTTCTTTAGTTTTTTCAAAATAAAACAGATTCGATTCCATTATATAGTGGCTTTGACACACCATACTGTGGTTAACGAATGACAAAAGAGGAATATGTTACTGTGCCATTCAGAAGTACATGCAGGGCATTCGTTAATATATGCACTTTCTTCACATTTTGAAAACCAATTTATACTTTCTGTACTACAAAGCTGAATTTTGCATCACCCTGTATATTTTTTCCAAATCTCAACTAAATATGCTAACTAAATGTTCTACACATCATCACGGGAAAATAAATGCACAAATTACTACAAACTGCATTAAAAAATGAACGTAGTTCCTGTTGCTTTAGAAGAAATAGTTAACCCTCTCACGGCTGATGAGACCACGTGACACTCGTTGTAACTGGAAAATGTATGGCTTCAACCACTAATTTCCTCAATTTTTTTAAAAACTCTCCTATTTGGTATATATATGTTGTTAGGCAACTATTCAACAATATAGCATATGTCATTCTACATATATATTATATTGTTATCCATTGTTACTATATACTACATACTATTCGCCATATCTCCCAAAGTTATTTACATATTTTGACGAAATAAAGCTAAAATTGAAGAGGAAACCCCTCCATTTTGTCCTTTTGCGATAAGGGTCCTTTGCCCTTGAAGAAACGTTAAAACTTTTCTTATAACGTTTGTTTCTCTTTTTTAGTTTTTTCAAAATAAAACAGATTCGATTCCATTATATGTGGCTTTGACACAAAATACTGTGGTTAACGAATGATAAAAGAGGAATATGTTACTGTACCATTCAGAAGTACATACAGGACATTCGTTAATATATGCACTTTCTTCACATTTTGAAAACCAATTTATACTTTCTGTACTACAAAGCTGAATTTGGCATCACCCTGTATATTTTTTCCAAATCTCAACCAAATATGCTGACTAAATGTTCTACAATCATCACGAGAAAATAAATGCACAAATTACTACAAACTGCACTAAAAAATGAACGTAGTACCTGTTGCTTTAGAAGAAATAGTTAACCCTCTCACGGCTGATGAGACCACGTGACACTCGTTGTAACTGGAAAATGTATGGCTTCAACCACTAATTTCTTCAATTTTTTTAAAAACTCTCCTATTTGGTATATATATGTTGTTATGCAACTATTCAACAATATAGCATATGTCATTCTACATATATATTATATTGTTAATCATTGTTACTATATACTACATACTATTCGCCATATCTCCCAAAGTTATTTACATATTTTGACGAAATAAAGCTAAAATTGAAGAGGAAACCCCTACATTTTGTCCTTTTGCGATAAGGGTCCTTTGCCCTTGAAGAAACGTTAAAATTCCTCTTATAACGTTTGTTTCTCTTTTTTAGTTTTTTCAAAATAAAACAGATTCGATTCCATTATATGTGGCTTTGACACACCATACTGTGGTTAACGAATGATAAAAGAGGAATATGTTACTGTACCATTCAGAAGTACATACAGGACATTCGTTAATATATGCACTTTCTTCACATTTTGAAAACCAATTTATACTTTCTGTACTACAAAGCTGAATTTGGCATCACCCTGTATATTTTTTCCAAATCTCAAACAAATATGCTACTAAATGTTCTACACATCATCACGAGAAAATAAATGCACAAATTACTACAAACTGCACTAAAAATGAACGTAGTACCTGTTGCTTTAGAAGAAATAGTTAACCCTCTCACGGCTGATGAGACCACGTGACACTCGTTGCAACTGGAAAATGTATGGCTTCAACCACTAATTTCTTCAATTTTTTTAAAAACTCTCCTATTTGGTATATATATGTTGTTAGGCAACTATTCAACAATATAGCATATGTCATTCTACATATATATTATATTGTTATCCATTGTTACTATATACTACATACTATTCGCCATATCTCCCAAAGTTATTTACATATTTTGACGAAATAAAGCTCAAATTGAAGAGGAAACCCCTCCATTTTGTACGGTTGCGCTAAGGTCCTTTGCCCTTGAAGAAACGTTAAAATTCCTCTTATAACGTTTGTTTCTCTTTTTTAGTTTTTTCAAAATAAAACAGATTCGATTCCATTATATGTGGCTTTGACACACCATACTGTGGTTAACGAATGATAAAAGAGGAATATGTTACTGTACCATTCAGAAGTACATACAAGGCATTCGTTAATATATGCACTTTCTTCACATTTTGAAAACCAATTTATACTTTCTGTACTTCAAAGCTGAATTTTGCATCACCCTGTATATTTTTTTCAAGTCTCAACCAAATATGCTAACTAAATGTTCTACACATCATCACGGGAAAATAAATGCACAAATTACTACAAACTGCATTAAAAATGAACGTAGTACCTGTTGCTTTAGAAGAAATAGTTAACCCTCTCACGGCTGATGAGACCACGTGACACTCGTTGTAACTGGAAAATGTATGGCTTCAACCACTAATTTCCTCAATTTTTTTAAAAACTCTCCTATTTGGTATATATATGTTGTTAGGCAACTATTCAACAATATAGCATATGTCATTCTACATATATATTATATTGTTATCCATTGTTACTATATACTACATACTATTCGCCATATCTCCCAAAGTTATTTACATATTTTGACGAAATAAAGCTAAAATTGAAGAGGAAACCCCTCCATTTTGTCCTTTTGCGATAAGGGTCCTTTGCCCTTGAAGAAACGTTAAAATTCCTCTTATAACGTTTGTTTCTCTTTTTTAGTTTTTTCAAAATAAAACAGATTCGATTCCATTATATGTGGCTTTGACACACCATACTGTGGTTAACGAATGATAAAAGAGGAATATGTTACTGTACCATTCAGAAGTACATACAGGACATTCGTTAATATATGCACTTTCTTCACATTTTGAAAACCAATTTATACTTTCTGTACTACAAAGCTGAATTTGGCATCACCCTGTATATTTTTTCCAAATCTCAACCAAATATGCTAACTAAATGTTCTACACATCATCAGCGGAAAATAAATGCACAAATTACTACAAACTGCACTAAAAAATGAACGTAGTACCTGTTGCTTTAGAAGAAATAGTTAACCCTCTCTCGGCTGATGAGACCACGTGACACTCGTTGTAACTGGAAAATGTATGGCTTCAACCACTAATTTCTTCAATTTTTTTAAAAACTCTCCTATTTGGTATATATATGTTGTTAGGCAACTATTCAACAATATAGCATATGTCATTCTACATATATATTATATTGTTAATCATTGTTACTATATACTACATACTATTCGCCATATCTCCCAAAGTTATTTACATATTTTGACGAAATAAAGCTAAAATTGAAGAGGAAACCCCTACATTTTGTCCTTTTGCGATAAGGGTCCTTTGCCCTTGAAGAAACGTTAAAATTCCTCTTATAACGTTTGTTTCTCTTTTTTAGTTTTTTCAAAATAAAACAGATTCGATTCCATTATATGTGGCTTTGACACACCATACTGTGGTTAACGAATGATAAAAGAGGAATATGTTACTGTACCATTCAGAAGTACATACAGGACATTCGTTAATATATGCACTTTCTTCACATTTTGAAAAACAATTTATACTTTCTGTACTACAAAGCTGAATTTGGCATCACCCTGTATATTTTTTCCAAATCTCAAACAAATATGCTACTAAATGTTCTACACATCATCACGAGAAAATAAATGCACAAATTACTACAAACTGCACTAAAAAATGAACGTAGTACCTGTTGCTTTAGAAGAAATAGTTAACCCTCTCACGGCTGATGAGACCACGTGACACTCGTTGCAACTGGAAAATGTATGGCTTCAACCACTAATTTCTTCAATTTTTTTAAAAACTCTCCTATTTGGTATATATATGTTGTTAGGCAACTATTCAACAATATAGCATTTGTCATGCTACATATATATTATATTGTTATCCATTGTTACTATATACTACATACTATTCGCCATATCTCCCAAAGTTATTTACATATTTTGACGAAATAAAGCTCAAATTGAAGAGCAAACCTATCCATTTTGTACGGTTGCGATAAATGTCCTTTGCCCTTCAAGAAACGTTAAAATTCCTCTTATAACGTTTGTTTCTCTTTTTTAGTTTTTTTTTCAAAATAAAACAGATTCGATTCCATTATATAGTGGCTTTGACACACCATACTGTGGTTAACGAATGAAAAAAGAGGAATATGTTACTGTGCCATTCAGAAGTACATACAGGGCATTCGTTAATATATGCACTTTCTTCACATTTTGAAAACCAATTTATACTTTCTGTACTACAAAGCTGAATTTTGCATCACCCTGTATATTTTTTCCAAATCTCAACCAAATATGCTAACTAAATGTTCTACACATCATCAGCGGAAAATAAATGCACAAATTACTACAAACTGCACTAAAAAATGAACGTAGTACCTGTTGCTTTAGAAGAAATAATTAACCCTCTCACGGCTGATGAGACCACGTGACACTCGTTGTAACTGGAAAATGTATGGCTTAAACCACTAATTTCTTCAATTTTTTTTTAAAACTCTCCTATTTGGTATATATATGTTGTTAGGCAACTATTCAACAATATAGCATATGTCATTCTACATATATATTATATTGTTAATCATTGTTACTATATACTACATACTATTCGCCATATCTCCCAAAGTTATTTACATATTTTGACGAAATAAAGCTAAAATTGAAGAGGAAACCCCTACATTTTGTCCTTTTGCGATAAGGGTCCTTTGCCCTTGAAGAAACGTTAAAATTCCTCTTATAACGTTTGTTTCTCTTTTTTAGTTTTTTCAAAATAAAACAGATTCGATTCCATTATATGTGGCTTTGACACACCATACTGTGGTTAACGAATGACAAAAGAGGAATATGTTACTGTACCATTCAGAAGTACATACAGGACATTCGTTAATATATGCACTTTCTTCACATTTTGAAAACCAATTTATACTTTCTGTACTACAAAGCTGAATTTGGCATCACCCTGTATATTTTTTCCAAATCTCAACCAAATATGCTAACTAAATGTTCTACACATCATCACGGGAAAATAAATGCACAAATTACTACAAACTGCATTAAAAATGAACGTAGTACCTGTTGCTTTAGAAGAAATAGTTAACCCTCTCACGGCTGATGAGACCACGTGACACTCGTTGTAACTGGAAAATGTTTGGCTTCAACCACTAATTTCCTCAATTTTTTTAAAAACTCTCCTATTTGGTATATATATGTTGTTAGGCAACTATTCAACAATATAGCATATGTCATTCTACATATATATTATATTGTTATCCATTGTTACTATATACTACATACTATTCGCCATATCTCCCAAAGTTATTTACATATTTTGACGAAATAAAGCTCAAATTGAAGAGGAAACCCCTCCATTTTGTACGGTTGCGCTAAGGTCCTTTGCCCTTGAAGAAACGTTAAAATTCCTCTTATAACGTTTGTTTCTCTTTTTTAGTTTTTTCAAAATAAAACAGATTCGATTCCATTATATGTGGCTTTGACACACCATACTGTGGTTAACGAATGATAAAAGAGGAATATGTTACTGTACCATTCAGAAGTACATACAAGGCATTCGTTAATATATGCACTTTCTTCACATTTTGAAAACCAATTTATACTTTCTGTACTTCAAAGCTGAATTTAGCATCACCCTGTATATTTTTTTCAAGTCTCAACCAAATATGCTAACTAAATGTTCTACACATCATCACGGGAAAATAAATGCACAAATTACTACAAACTGCATTAAAAATGAACGTAGTACCTGTTGCTTTAGAAGAAATAGTTAACCCTCTCACGGCTGATGAGACCACGTGACACTCGTTGTAACTGGAAAATGTATGGCTTCAACCACTAATTTCCTCAATTTTTTTAAAAACTCTCCTATTTGGTATATATATGTTGTTAGGCAACTATTCAACAATATAGCATATGTCATTCTACATATATATTATATTGTTATCCATTGTTACTATATACTACATACTATTCGCCATATCTCCCAAAGTTATTTACATATTTTGACGAAATAAAGCTAAAATTGAAGAGGAAACCCCTCCATTTTGTCCTTTTGCGATAAGGTTCCTTTGCCCTTGAAGAAACGTTAAAATTCCTCTTATAACGTTTGTTTCTCTTTTTTAGTTTTTTCAAAATAAAACAGATTCGATTCCATTATATGTGGCTTTGACACACCATACTGTGGTTAACGAATGATAAAAGAGGAATATGTTATTGTACCATTCAGAAGTACATACAAGACATTCGTTAATATATGCACTTTCTTCACATTTTGAAAACCAATTTATACTTTCTGTACTACAAAGCTGAATTTGGCATCACCCTGTATATTTTTTCCAAATCTCAACCAAATATGCTAACTAAATGTTCAACACATCATCACGAGAAAATAAATGCACAAATTACTACAAACTGCACTAAAAAATGAACGTAGTACCTGTTGCTTTAGAAGAAATAGTTAACCCTCTCACGGCTGATGAGACCACGTGACACTCGTTGTAACTGGAAAATGTTTGGCTTCAACCACTAATTTCCTCAATTTTTTTTAAAACTCTCCTATTTGGTATATATATGTTGTTAGGCAACTATTCAACAATATAGCATATGTCATTCTACATATATATTATATTGTTATCCATTGTTACTATATACTACATACTATTCGCCATATCTCCCAAAGTTATTTACATATTTTGACGAAATAAAGCTCAAATTGAAGAGGAAACCCCTCCATTTTGTACGGTTGCGCTAAGGTCCTTTGCCCTTGAAGAAACGTTAAAATTCCTCTTATAACGTTTGTTTCTCTTTTTTAGTTTTTTCAAAATAAAACAGATTCGATTCCATTATATGTGGCTTTGACACACCATACTGTGGTTAACGAATGATAAAAGAGGAATATGTTACTGTACCATTCAGAAGTACATACAAGGCATTCGTTAATATATGCACTTTCTTCACATTTTGAAAACCAATTTATACTTTCTGTACTTCAAAGCTGAATTTTGCATCACCCTGTATATTTTTTTCAAGTCTCAACCAAATATGCTAACTAAATGTTCTACACATCATCACGGGAAAATAAATGCACAAATTACTACAAACTGCATTAAAAATGAACGTAGTACCTGTTGCTTTAGAAGAAATAGTTAACCCTCTCACGGCTGATGAGACCACGTGACACTCGTTGTAACTGGAAAATGTATGGCTTCAACCACTAATTTCCTCAATTTTTTTAAAAACTCTCCTATTTGGTATATATATGTTGTTAGGCAACTATTCAACAATATAGCATATGTCATTCTACATATATATTATATTGTTATCCATTGTTACTATATACTACATACTATTCGCCATATCTCCCAAAGTTATTTACATATTTTGACGAAATAAAGCTAAAATTGAAGAGGAAACCCCTCCATTTTGTCCTTTTGCGATAAGGGTCCTTTGCCCTTGAAGAAACGTTAAAATTCCTCTTATAACGTTTGTTTCTCTTTTTTAGTTTTTTCAAAATAAAACAGATTCGATTCCATTATATGTGGCTTTGACACACCATACTGTGGTTAACGAATGATAAAAGAGGAATATGTTATTGTACCATTCAGAAGTACATACAGGACATTCGTTAATATATGCACTTTCTTCACATTTTGAAAACCAATTTATACTTTCTGTACTACAAAGCTGAATTTGGCATCACCCTGTATATTTTTTCCAAATCTCAACCAAATATGCTAACTAAATGTTCTACACATCATCACGAGAAAATAAATGCACAAATTACTACAAACTGCACTAAAAAATGAACGTAGTACCTGTTGCTTTAGAAGAAATAGTTAACCCTCTCACGGCTGATGAGACCACGTGACACTCGTTGTAACTGGAAAATGTATGGCTTCAACCACTAATTTC
This sequence comes from Thermobia domestica, assembly GCF_964235325.1. Classification (NCBI taxonomy): domain Eukaryota; kingdom Metazoa; phylum Arthropoda; class Insecta; order Zygentoma; family Lepismatidae; genus Thermobia; species Thermobia domestica. The sequence continues at coordinate 181,208 of NW_027656004.1, forward strand.
TTCAATTTTTTTTAAAAACTCTCCTATTTGGTATATATATGTTGTTAGGCAACTATTCAACAATATAGCATTTGTCATTCTACATATATATTATATTGTTATCCATTGTTACTATATACTACATACTATTCGCCATATCTCCCAAAGTTATTTACATATTTTGACGAAATAAAGCTCAAATTGAAGAGGAAACCCCTCCATTTTGTACGGTTGCGCTAAGGTCCTTTGCCCTTGAAGAAACGTTAAAATTCCTCTTATAACGTTTGTTTCTCTTTTTTAGTTTTTTCAAAATAAAACAGATTCGATTCCATTATATGTGGCTTTGACACACCATACTGTGGTTAACGAATGATAAAAGAGGAATATGTTACTGTACCATTCAGAAGTACATACAAGGCATTCGTTAATATATGCACTTTCTTCACATTTTGAAAACCAATTTATACTTTCTGTACTTCAAAGCTGAATTTTGCATCACCCTGTATATTTTTTTCAAGTCTCAACCAAATATGCTAACTAAATGTTCTACACATCATCACGGGAAAATAAATGCACAAATTACTACAAACTGCATTAAAAATGAACGTAGTACCTGTTGCTTTAGAAGAAATAGTTAACCCTCTCACGGCTGATGAGACCACGTGACACTCGTTGTAACTGGAAAATGTTTGGCTTCAACCACTAATTTCCTCAATTTTTTTAAAAACTCTCCTATTTGGTATATATATGTTGTTAGGCAACTATTCAACAATATAGCATATGTCATTCTACATATATATTATATTGTTATCCATTGTTACTATATACTACATACTATTCGCCATATCTCCCAAAGTTATTTACATATTTTGACGAAATAAAGCTCAAATTGAAGAGGAAACCCCTCCATTTTGTACGGTTGCGCTAAGGTCCTTTGCCCTTGAAGAAACGTTAAAATTCCTCTTATAACGTTTGTTTCTCTTTTTTAGTTTTTTCAAAATAAAACAGATTCGATTCCATTATATGTGGCTTTGACACACCATACTGTGGTTAACGAATGATAAAAGAGGAATATGTTATTGTACCATTCAGAAGTACATACAAGGCATTCGTTAATATATGCACTTTCTTCACATTTTGAAAACCAATTTATACTTTCTGTACTTCAAAGCTGAATTTTGCATCACCCTGTATATTTTTTTCAAGTCTCAACCAAATATGCTAACTAAATGTTCTACACATCATCACGGGAAAATAAATGCACAAATTACTACAAACTGCATTAAAAATGAACGTAGTACCTGTTGCTTTAGAAGAAATAGTTAACCCTCTCACGGCTGATGAGACCACGTGACACTCGTTGTAACTGGAAAATGTTTGGCTTCAACCACTAATTTCCTCAATTTTTTTAAAAACTCTCCTATTTGGTATATATATGTTGTTAGGCAACTATTCAACAATATAGCATATGTCATTCTACATATATATTATATTGTTATCCATTGTTACTATATACTACATACTATTCGCCATATCTCCCAAAGTTATTTACATATTTTGACGAAATAAAGCTCAAATTGAAGAGGAAACCCCTCCATTTTGTACGGTTGCGCTAAGGTCCTTTGCCCTTGAAGAAACGTTAAAATTCCTCTTATAACGTTTGTTTCTCTTTTTTAGTTTTTTCAAAATAAAACAGATTCGATTCCATTATATGTGGCTTTGACACACCATACTGTGGTTAACGAATGATAAAAGAGGAATATGTTACTGTACCATTCAGAAGTACATACAAGGCATTCGTTAATATATGCACTTTCTTCACATTTTGAAAACCAATTTATACTTTCTGTACTTCAAAGCTGAATTTTGCATCACCCTGTATATTTTTTTCAAGTCTCAACCAAATATGCTAACTAAATGTTCTACACATCATCACGGGAAAATAAATGCACAAATTACTACAAACTGCATTAAAAATGAACGTAGTACCTGTTGCTTTAGAAGAAATAGTTAACCCTCTCACGGCTGATGAGACCACGTGACACTCGTTGTAACTGGAAAATGTATGGCTTCAACCACTAATTTCCTCAATTTTTTTAAAAACTCTCCTATTTGGTATATATATGTTGTTAGGCAACTATTCAACAATATAGCATATGTCATTCTACATATATATTATATTGTTATCCATTGTTACTATATACTACATACTATTCGCCATATCTCCCAAAGTTATTTACATATTTTGACGAAATAAAGCTAAAATTGAAGAGGAAACCCCTCCATTTTGTCCTTTTGCGATAAGGTTCCTTTGCCCTTGAAGAAACGTTAAAATTCCTCTTATAACGTTTGTTTCTCTTTTTTAGTTTTTTCAAATAAAACAGATTCGATTCCATTATATGTGGCTTTGACACACCATACTGTGGTTAACGAATGATAAAAGAGGAATATGTTATTGTACCATTCAGAAGTACATACAAGACATTCGTTAATATATGCACTTTCTTCACATTTTGAAAACCAATTTATACTTTCTGTACTACAAAGCTGAATTTGGCATCACCCCTGTATATTTTTTCCAAATCTCAACCAAATATGCTAACTAAATGTTCAACACATCATCACGAGAAAATAAATGCACAAATTACTACAAACTGCACTAAAAAATGAACGTAGTACCTGTTGCTTTAGAAGAAATAGTTAACCCTCTCACGGCTGATGAGACCACGTGACACTCGTTGTAACTGGAAAATGTTTGGCTTCAACCACTAATTTCCTCAATTTTTTTAAAAACTCTCCTATTTGGTATATATATGTTGTTAGGCAACTATTCAACAATATAGCATATGTCATTCTACATATATATTATATTGTTATCCATTGTTACTATATACTACATACTATTCGCCATATCTCCCAAAGTTATTTACATATTTTGACGAAATAAAGCTCAAATTGAAGAGGAAACCCCTCCATTTTGTACGGTTGCGCTAAGGTCCTTTGCCCTTGAAGAAACGTTAAAATTCCTCTTATAACGTTTGTTTCTCTTTTTTAGTTTTTTCAAAATAAAACAGATTCGATTCCATTATATGTGGCTTTGACACACCATACTGTGGTTAACGAATGATAAAAGAGGAATATGTTACTGTACCATTCAGAAGTACATACAAGGCATTCGTTAATATATGCACTTTCTTCACATTTTGAAAACCAATTTATACTTTCTGTACTTCAAAGCTGAATTTTGCATCACCCTGTATATTTTTTTCAAGTCTCAACCAAATATGCTAACTAAATGTTCTACACATCATCACGGGAAAATAAATGCACAAATTACTACAAACTGCATTAAAAATGAACGTAGTACCTGTTGCTTTAGAAGAAATAGTTAACCCTCTCACGGCTGATGAGACCACGTGACACTCGTTGTAACTGGAAAATGTATGGCTTCAACCACTAATTTCCTCAATTTTTTAAAAACTCTCCTATTTGGTATATATATGTTGTTAGGCAACTATTCAACAATATAGCATATGTCATTCTACATATATATTATATTGTTATCCATTGTTACTATATACTACATACTATTCGCCATATCTCCCAAAGTTATTTACATATTTTGACGAAATAAAGCTAAAATTGAAGAGGAAACCCCTCCATTTTGTCCTTTTGCGATAAGGGTCCTTTGCCCTTGAAGAAACGTTAAAATTCCTCTTATAACGTTTGTTTCTCTTTTTTAGTTTTTTCAAAATAAAACAGATTCGATTCCATTATATGTGGCTTTGACACACCATACTGTGGTTAACGAATGATAAAAGAGGAATATGTTATTGTACCATTCAGAAGTACATACAGGACATTCGTTAATATATGCACTTTCTTCACATTTTGAAAACCAATTTATACTTTCTGTACTACAAAGCTGAATTTGGCATCACCCTGTATATTTTTTCCAAATCTCAACCAAATATGCTAACTAAATGTTCTACACATCATCACGAGAAAATAAATGCACAAATTACTACAAACTGCACTAAAAAATGAACGTAGTACCTGTTGCTTTAGAAGAAATAGTTAACCCTCTCACGGCTGATGAGACCACGTGACACTCGTTGTAACTAGAAAATGTATGGCTTCAACCACTAATTTCTTCAATTTTTTTTAAAAACTCTCCTATTTGGTATATATATGTTGTTAGGCAACTATTCAACAATATAGCATTTGTCATTCTACATATATATTATATTGTTATCCATTGTTACTATATACTACATACTATTCGCCATATCTCCCAAAGTTATTTACATATTTTGACGAAATAAAGCTCAAATTGAAGAGCAAACCTATCCATTTTGTACGGTTGCGATAAATGTCCTTTGCCCTTCAAGAAACGTTAAAATTCCTCTTATAACGTTTGTTTGTCTTTTTTAGTTTTTTTTTTTCAAAATAAAACAGATTCGATTCCATTATATGTGGCTTTGACACACCATACTGTGGTTAACGAATGATAAAAGAGGAATATGTTACTGTGCCATTCAGAAGTACATACAGGGCATTCGTTAATACATGCACTTTCTTCACATTTTGAAAACCAATTTATACTTTCTGTACTACAAAGCTGAATTTGGCATCACCCTGTATATTTTTTCCAAATCTCAACCAAATATGCTAACTAAATGTTCTACACATCATCAGCGGAAAATAAATGCACAAATTACTACAAACTGCACTAAAAATGAACGTAGTACCTGTTGCTTTAGAAGAAAAAATTAACCCTCTCACGGCTGATGAGACCACGTGACACTCGTTGTAACTGGAAAATGTATGGCTTAAACCACTAATTTCTTCAATTTTTTTTAAAAACTCTCCTATTTGGTATATATATGTTGTTAGGCAACTATTCAACAATATAGCATATGTCATTCTACATATATATTATATTGTTAATCATTGTTACTATATACTACATACTATTCGCCATATCTCCCAAAGTTATTTACATATTTTGACGAAATAAAGCTAAAATTGAAGAGGAAACCCCTCCATTTTGTACGGTTGCGCTAAGGTCCTTTGCCCTTGAAGAAACGTTAAAATTCCTCCTATAAGGTTTGTTTCTCTTCTTTAGTTTTTTCAAAATAAAACAGATTCGATTCCATTATATAGTGGCTTTGACACACCATACTGTGGTTAACGAATGACAAAAGAGGAATATGTTACTGTGCCATTCAGAAGTACATGCAGGGCATTCGTTAATATATGCACTTTCTTCACATTTTGAAAACCAATTTATACTTTCTGTACTACAAAGCTGAATTTTGCATCACCCTGTATATTTTTTCCAAATCTCAACTAAATATGCTAACTAAATGTTCTACACATCATCACGGGAAAATAAATGCACAAATTACTACAAACTGCATTAAAAAATGAACGTAGTTCCTGTTGCTTTAGAAGAAATAGTTAACCCTCTCACGGCTGATGAGACCACGTGACACTCGTTGTAACTGGAAAATGTATGGCTTCAACCACTAATTTCCTCAATTTTTTTAAAAACTCTCCTATTTGGTATATATATGTTGTTAGGCAACTATTCAACAATATAGCATATGTCATTCTACATATATATTATATTGTTATCCATTGTTACTATATACTACATACTATTCGCCATATCTCCCAAAGTTATTTACATATTTTGACGAAATAAAGCTAAAATTGAAGAGGAAACCCCTCCATTTTTCCTTTTGCGATAAGGGTCCTTTGCCCTTGAAGAAACGTTAAAATTCCTCTTATAACCTTTGTTTCTCTTTTTTAGTTTTTTCAAAATAAAACAGATTCGATTCCATTATATGTGGCTTTGACACACCATACTGTGGTTAACGAATGATAAAAGAGGAATATGTTACTGTACCATTCAGAAGTACATACAGGACATTCGTTAATATATGCACTTTCTTCGCATTTTGAAAACCAATTTATACTTTCTGTACTACAAAGCTGAATTTGCCATCACCCTGTATATTTTTTCCAAATCTCAACCAAATATGCTACTAAATGTTCTACACATCATCACGAGAAAATAAATGCACAAATTACTACAAACTGCACTAAAAAATGAACGTAGTACCTGTTGCTTTAGAAGAAATAGTTAACCCTCTCACGGCTGATGAGACCACGTGACACTCGTTGTAACTGGAAAATGTATGGCTTCAACCACTAAGTTCTTCAATTTTTTTAAAAACTCTCCTATTTGGTATATATATGTTGTTAGGCAACTATTCAACAATATAGCATATGTCATTCTACATATATATTATATTGTTAATCATTGTTACTATATACTACATACTATTCGCCATATCTCCCAAAGTTATTTACATATTTTGACGAAATAAAGCTAAAATTGAAGAGGAAACCCCTCCATTTTGTCCTTTTGCGATAAGGGTCCTTTGCCCTTGAAGAAACGTTAAAATTCCTCTTATAACGTTTGTTTCTCTTTTTTAGTTTTTTCAAAATAAAACAGATTCGATTCCATTATATGTGGCTTTGACACACCATACTGTGGTTAACGAATGATAAAAGAGGAATATGTTACTGTACCATTCAGAAGTACATACAGGACATTCGTTAATATATGCACTTTCTTCACATTTTGAAAACCAATTTATACTTTCTGTACTACAAAGCTGAATTTTGCATCACCCTGTATATTTTTTCCAAATCTCAACCAAATATGCTAACTAAATGTTCTACACATCATCACGAGAAAATAAATGCACAAATTACTACAAACTGCACTAAAAAATGAACGTAGTACCTGTTGCTTTAGAAGAAATAGTTAACCCTCTCACGGCTGATGAGACCACGTGACACTCGTTGTAACTGGAAAATGTATGGCTTCAACCACTAATTTCTTCAATTTTTTTAAAAACTCTCCTATTTGGTATATATATGTTGTTAGGCAACTATTCAACAATATAGCATATGTCATTCTACATATATATTATATTGTTATCCATTGTTACTATATACTACATACTATTCGCCATATCTCCCAAAGTTATTTACATATTTTGACGAAATAAAACTAAAATTGAAGAGGAAACCCCTCCATTTTGTCCTTTTGCGATAAGGGTCCTTTGCCCTTGAAGAAACGTTAAAATTCCTCTTATAACGTTTGTTTCTCTTTTTTAGTTTTTTCAAAATAAAACAGATTCGATTCCATTATATGTGGCTTTGACACACCATACTGTGGTTAACGAATGATAAAAGAGGAATATGTTACTGTACCATTCAGAAGTACATGTAGGACATTCGTTAATATATGCACTTTCTTCACATTTTGAAAACCAATTTATACTTTCTGTATTACAAAGCTGAATTTGGCATCACCCTGTATATTTTTTCCAAATCTCAACCAAATATGCTAACTAAATGTTCTACACATCATCACGAGAAAATAAATGCACAAATTACTACAAACTGCACTAAAAAATGAACGTAGTACCTGTTGCTTTAGAAGAAATAGTTAACCCTCTCACGGCTGATGAGACCACGTGACACTCGTTGTAACTGGAAAATGTATGGCTTCAACCACTAATTTCTTCAATTTTTTTAAAAACTCTAATATTTGGTATATATATTTTGTTAGGCAACTATTCAACAATATAGCATATGTCATTCTACATATATATTATATTGTTAATCATTGTTACTATATACTACATACTATTCGCCATATCTCCCAAAGTTATTTACATATTTTGACGAAATAAAGCTAAAATTGAAGAGGAAACCCCTACATTTTGTCCTTTTGCGATAAGGGTCCTTTGCCCTTGAAGAAACGTTAAAATTCCTCTTATAACGTTTGTTTCTCTTTTTTAGTTTTTTCAAAATAAAACAGATTCGATTCCATTATATGTGGCTTTGACACACCATACTGTGGTTAACGAATGATAAAAGAGGAATATGTTACTGTACCATTCAGAAGTACATACAGGACATTCGTTAATATATGCACTTTCTTCACATTTTGAAAACCAATTTATACTCTCTGTACTACAAAGCTGAATTTGGCATCACCCTGTATATTTTTTCCAAATCTCAAACAAATATGCTACTTAATGTTCTACACATCATCACGAGAAAATAAATGCACAAATTACTACAAACTGCACTAAAAAATGAACGTAGTACCTGTTGCTTTAGAAGAAATAGTTAACCCTCTCACGGCTGATGAGACCACGTGACACTCGTTGCAACTGGAAAATGTATGGCTTCAACCACTAATTTCTTCAATTTTTTTAAAAACTCTCCTATTTGGTATATATATGTTGTTAGGCAACTATTCAACAATATGGCATATGTCATTCTACATATATATTATATTGTTATCCATTGTTACTATATACTACATACTATTCGCCATATCTCCCAAAGTTATTTACATATTTTGACGAAATAAAGCTAAAATTGAAGAGGAAACCCCTACATTTTGTCCTTTTGCGATAAGGGTCCTTTGCCCTTGAAGAAACGTTAAAATTCCTCTTATAACGTTTGTTTCTCTTTTTTAGTTTTTTCAAAATAAAACAGATTCGATTCCATTATATGTGGCTTTGACACACCATACTGTGGTTAACGAATGATAAAAGAAAAATATGTTACTGTACCATTCAGAAGTGCATACAAGGCATTCGTTAATATATGCACTTTCTTCACATTTTGAAAACCAATTTATACTTTCTGTACTTCAAAGCTGAATTTTGCATCACCCTGTATATTTTTTTCAAGTCTCAACCAAATATGCTAACTAAATGTTCTACACATCATCACGGGAAAATAAATGCACAAATTACTACAAACTGCATTAAAAATGAACGTAGTACCTGTTGCTTTAGAAGAAATAGTTAACCCTCTCACGGCTGATGAGACCACGTGACACTCGTTGTAACTGGAAAATGTATGGCTTCAACCACTAATTTCCTCAATTTTTTTAAAAACTCTCCTATTTGGTATATATATGTTGTTAGGCAACTATTCAACAATATAGCATATGTCATTCTACATATATATTATATTGTTATCCATTGTTACTATATACTACATACTATTCGCCATATCTCCCAAAGTTATTTACATATTTTGACGAAATAAAGCTAAAATTGAAGAGGAAACCCCTCCATTTTGTCCTTTTGCGATAAGGGTCCTTTGCCCTTGAAGAAACGTTAAAATTCCTCTTATAACGTTTTTTTCTCTTTTTTAGTTTTTTCAAAATAAAACAGATTCGATTCCATTATATGTGGCTTTGACACACCATACTGTGGTTAACGAATGATAAAAGAGGAATATGTTACTGTACCATTCAGAAGTACATACAGGACATTCGTTAATATATGCACTTTCTTCACATTTTGAAAACCAATTTATACTTTCTGTACTACAAAGCTGAATTTGGCATCACCCTGTATATTTTTTCCAAATCTCAACCAAATATGCTAACTAAATGTTCTACACATCATCACGAGAAAATAAATGCACAAATTACTACAAACTGCACTAAAAAATGAACGTAGTACCTGTTGCTTTAGAAGAAATAGTTAACCCTCTCACGGCTGATGAGACCACGTGACACTCGTTGTAACTGGAAAATGTATGGCTTCAACCACTAATTTCTTCAATTTTTTTTAAAAACTCTCCTATTTGGTATATATATGTTGTTAGGCAACTATTCAACAATATAGCATTTGTCATGCTACATATATATTATATTGTTATCCATTGTTACTATATACTACATACTATTCGCCATATCTCCCAAAGTTATTTACATATTTTGACGAAATAAAGCTCAAATTGAAGAGCAAACCTATCCATTTTGTACGGTTGCGATAAATGTCCTTTGCCCTTCAAGAAACGTTAAAATTCCTCTTATAACGTTTGTTTGTCTTTTTTAGTTTTTTTTTTTTCAAAATAAAACAGATTCGATTCCATTATATGTGGCTTTGACACACCATACTGTGGTTAACGAATGATAAAAGAGGAATATGTTACTGTGCCATTCAGAAGTACATACAGGGCATTCGTTAATACATGCACTTACTTCACATTTTGAAAACCAATTTATACTTTCTGTACTACAAAGCTGAATTTTGCATCACCCTGTATATTTTTTCCAAATCTCAACCAAATATGCTAACTAAATGTTCTACACATCATCAGCGGAAAATAAATGCACAAATTACTACAAACTGCACTAAAAAATGAACGTAGTACCTGTTGCTTTAGAAGAAATAATTAACCCTCTCACGGCTGATGAGACCACGTGACACTCGTTGTAACTGGAAAATGTATGGCTTAAACCACTAATTTCTTCAATTTTTTTTAAAAACTCTCCTATTTGGTATATATATGTTGTTAGGCAACTATTCAACAATATAGCATATGTCATTCTACATATATATTATATTGTTAATCATTGTTACTATATACTACATACTATTCGCCATATCTCCCAAAGTTATTTACATATTTTGACGAAATAAAGCTCAAATTGAAGAGCAAACCTATCCATTTTGTACGGTTGCGATAAATGTCCTTTGCCCTTCAAGAAACGTTAAAATTCCTCTTATAACGTTTGTTTGTCTTTTTTAGTTTTTTTTTTTCAAAATAAAACAGATTCGATTCCATTATATGTGGCTTTGACACACCATACTGTGGTTAACGAATGATAAAAGAGGAATATGTTACTGTGCCATTCAGAAGTACATACAGGGCATTCGTTAATACATGCACTTTCTTCACATTTTGAAAACCAATTTATACTTTCTGTACTACAAAGCTGAATTTGGCATCACCCTGTATATTTTTCCAAATCTCAACCAAATATGCTAACTAAATGTTCTACACATCATCAGCGGAAAATAAATGCACAAATTACTACAAACTGCACTAAAAATGAACGTAGTACCTGTTGCTTTAGAAGAAAAAATAACCCTCTCACGGCTGATGAGACCACGTGACACTCGTTGTAACTGGAAAATGTATGGCTTCAACCACTAATTTCCTCAATTTTTTTAAAAACTCTCCTATTTGGTATATATATGTTGTTAGGCAACTATTCAACAATATAGCATATGTCATTCTACATATATATTATATTGTTATCCATTGTTACTATATACTACATACTATTCGCCATATCTCCCAAAGTTATTTACATATTTTGACGAAATAAAGCTAAAATTGAAGAGGAAACCCCCTCCATTTTGTCCTTTTGCGATAAGGGTCCTTTGCCCTTGAAGAAACGTTAAAATTCCTCTTATAACGATTGTTTCTCTTTTTAGTTTTTTCAAAATAAAACAGATTCGATTCCATTATATGTGGCTTTGACACACCATACTGTGGTTAACGAATGACAAAAGAGGAATATGTTACTGTACCATTCAGAAGTACATACAGGACATTCGTTAATATATGCACTTTCTTCACATTTTGAAACCAATTTATACTTTCTGTACTACAAAGCTGAATTTGGCATCACCCTGTATATTTTTCCAAATCTCAACCAAATATGCTAACTAAATGTTCTACACATCATCACGAGAAAATAAATGCACAAATTACTACAAACTGCACTAAAAAATGAACGTAGTACCTGTTGCTTTAGAAGAAATAGTTAACCCTCTCACGGCTGATGAGACCACGTGACACTCGTTGTAACTGGAAAATGTATGGCTTCAACCACTAATTTCTTCAATTTTTTTAAAAACTCTCCTATTGGTATATATATGTTGTTAGGCAACTATTCAACAATATAGCATATGTCATTCTACATATATATTATATTGTTAATCATTGTTACTATATACTACATACTATTCGCCATATCTCCCAAAGTTATTTACATATTTTGACGAAATAAAGCTAAAATTGAAGAGGAAACCCCTCCATTTTTCCTTTTGCGATAAGGGTCCTTTGCCCTTGAAGAAACGTTAAAATTCCTCTTATAACCTTTGTTTCTCTTTTTTAGTTTTTTCAAAATAAAACAGATTCGATTCCATTATATGTGGCTTTGACACACCATACTGTGGTTAACGAATGATAAAAGAGGAATATGTTACTGTACCATTCAGAAGTACATACAGGACATTCGTTAATATATGCACTTTCTTCACATTTTGAAAACCAATTTATACTTTCTGTACTACAAAGCTGAATTTGCCATCACCCTGTATATTTTTTCCAAATCTCAACCAAATATGCTACTAAATGTTCTACACATCATCACGAGAAAATAAATGCACAAATTACTACAAACTGCACTAAAAAATGAACGTAGTACCTGTTGCTTTAGAAGAAATAGTTAACCCTCTCACGGCTGATGAGACCACGTGACACTCGTTGTAACTGGAAAATGTATGGCTTCAACCACTAAGTTCTTCAATTTTTTTAAAAACTCTCCTATTTGGTATATATATGTTGTTAGGCAACTATTCAACAATATAGCATATGTCATTCTACATATATATTATATTGTTAATCATTGTTACTATATACTACATACTATTCGCCATATCTCCCAAAGTTATTTACATATTTTGACGAAATAAAGCTAAAATTGAAGAGGAAACCCCTCCATTTTGTCCTTTTGCGATAAGGGTCCTTTGCCCTTGAAGAAACGTTAAAATTCCTCTTATAACGTTTGTTTCTCTTTTTTAGTTTTTTCAAAATAAAACAGATTCGATTCCATTATATGTGGCTTTGACACACCATACTGTGGTTAACGAATGATAAAAGAGGAATATGTTACTGTACCATTCAGAAGTACATACAGGACATTCGTTAATATATGCACTTTCTTCACATTTTGAAAACCAATTTATACTTTCTGTACTACAAAGCTGAATTTGGCATCACCCTGTATATTTTTTCCAAATCTCAACCAAATATGCTAACTAAATGTTCTACACATCATCACGAGAAAATAAATGCACAAATTACTACAAACTGCACTAAAAAATGAACGTAGTACCTGTTGCTTTAGAAGAAATAGTTAACCCTCTCACGGCTGATGAGACCACGTGACACTCGTTGTAACTGGAAAATGTATGGCTTCAACCACTAATTTCTTCAATTTTTTTAAAAACTCTCCTATTTGGTATATATATGTTGTTAGGCAACTATTCAACAATATAGCATATGTCATTCTACATATATATTATATTGTTATCCATTGTTACTATATACTACATACTATTCGCCATATCTCCCAAAGTTATTTACATATTTTGACGAAATAAAGCTAAAATTGAAGAGGAAACCCCTCCATTTTGTCCTTTTGCGATAAGGGTCCTTTGCCCTTGAAGAAACGTTAAAATTCCTCTTATAACGTTTGTTTCTCTTTATTAGTTTTTTTTTCAAAATAAAACAGATTCGATTCCATTATATGTGGCTTTGACACACCATACTGTGGTTAACGAATGATAAAAGAGGAATATGTTACTGTGCCATTCAGAAGTACATACAGGGCATTCGTTAATATATGCACTTTCTTCACATTTTGAAAACCAATTTATACTTTCTGTACTACAAAGCTGAATTTTGCATCACCCTGTATATTTTTTCCAAATCTCAACCAAATATGCTAACTAAATGTTCTACACATCATCACGGGAAAATAAATGCACAAATTACTACAAACTGCATTAAAAAATGAACGTAGTTCCTGTTGCTTTAGAAGAAATAGTTAACCCTCTCACGGCTGATGAGACCACGTGACACTCGTTGTAACTGGAAAATGTATGGCTTCAACCACTAATTTCCTCAATTTTTTTAAAAACTCTCCTATTTGGTATATATATGTTGTTAGGCAACTATTCAACAATATAGCATATGTCATTCTACATATATATTATATTGTTATCCATTGTTACTATATACTACATACTATTCGCCATATCTCCCAAAGTTATTTACATATTTTGACGAAATAAAACTAAAATTGAAGAGGAAACCCCTCCATTTTGTCCTTTTGCGATAAGGGTCCTTTGCCCTTGAAGAAACGTTAAAATTCCTCTTATAACGTTTGTTTCTCTTTTTTAGTTTTTTCAAAATAAAACAGATTCGATTACATTATATGTGGCTTTGACACACCATACTGTGGTTAACGAATGATAAAAGAGGAATATGTTACTGTACCATTCAGAAGTACATGTAGGACATTCGTTAATATATGCACTTTCTTCACATTTTGAAAACCAATTTATACTTTCTGTACTACAAAGCTGAATTTGGCATCACCCTGTATATTTTTTCCAAATCTCAACCAAATATGCTAACTAAATGTTCTACACATCATCACGAGAAAATAAATGCACAAATTACTACAAACTGCACTAAAAAATGAACGTAGTACCTGTTGCTTTAGAAGAAATAGTTAACCCTCTCACGGCTGATGAGACCACGTGACACTCGTTGTAACTGGAAAATGTATGGCTTCAACCACTAATTTCTTCAATTTTTTTAAAAACTCTAATATTTGGTATATATATTTTGTTAGGCAACTATTCAACAATATAGCATATGTCATTCTACATATATATTATATTGTTAATCATTGTTACTATATACTACATACTATTCGCCATATCTCCCAAAGTTATTTACATATTTTGACGAAATAAAGCTAAAATTGAAGAGGAAACCCCTACATTTTGTCCTTTTGCGATAAGGGTCCTTTGCCCTTGAAGAAACGTTAAAATTCCTCTTATAACGTTTGTTTCTCTTTTTTAGTTTTTTCAAAATAAAACAGATTCGATTCCATTAAATGTGGCTTTGACACACCATACTGTGGTTAACGAATGATAAAAGAGGAATATGTTACTGTACCATTCAGAAGTACATACAGGACATTCGTTAATATATGCACTTTCTTCACATTTTGAAAACCAATTTATACTCTCTGTACTACAAAGCTGAATTTGGCATCACCCTGTATATTTTTTCCAAATCTCAAACAAATATGCTACTTAATGTTCTACACATCATCACGAGAAAATAAATGCACAAATTACTACAAACTGCACTAAAAAATGAACGTAGTACCTGTTGCTTTAGAAGAAATAGTTAACCCTCTCACGGCTGATGAGACCACGTGACACTCGTTGCAACTGGAAAATGTATGGCTTCAACCACTAATTTCTTCAATTTTTTTAAAAACTCTCCTATTTGGTATATATATGTTGTTAGGCAACTATTCAACAATATGGCATATGTCATTCTACATATATATTATATTGTTATCCATTGTTACTATATACTACATACTATTCGCCATATCTCCCAAAGTTATTTACATATTTTGACGAAATAAAGCTAAAATTGAAGAGGAAACCCCTACATTTTGTCCTTTTGCGATAAGGGTCCTTTGCCCTTGAAGAAACGTTAAAATTCCTCTTATAACGTTTGTTTCTCTTTTTTAGTTTTTTCAAAATAAAACAGATTCGATTCCATTATATGTGGCTTTGACACACCATACTGTGGTTAACGAATGATAAAAGAGGAATATGTTACTGTACCATTCAGAAGTACATACAGGACATTCGTTAATATATGCACTTTCTTCACATTTTGAAAACCAATTTATACTTTCTGTACTACAAAGCTGAATTTGGCATCACCCTGTATATTTTTTCCAAATCTCAACCAAATATGCTGACTAAATGTTCTACAATCATCACGAGAAAATAAATGCACAAATTACTACAAACTGCACTAAAAAATGAACGTAGTACCTGTTGCTTTAGAAGAAATAGTTAACCCTCTCACGGCTGATGAGACCACGTGACACTCGTTGTAACTGGAAAATGTATGGCTTCAACCACTAATTTCTTCAATTTTTTTAAAAACTCTCCTATTTGGTATATATATGTTGTTAGGCAACTATTCAACAATATAGCATATGTCATTCTACATATATATTATATTGTTATCCATTGTTACTATATACTACATACTATTCGCCATATCTCCCAAAGTTATTTACATATTTTGACGAAATAAAGCTAAAATTGAAGAGGAAACCCCTCCATTTTGTCCTTTTGCGATAAGGGTCCTTTGCCCTTGAAGAAACGTTAAAATTCCTCTTATAACGTTTGTTTCTCTTTTTTAGTTTTTTCAAAATAAAACAGATTCGATTCCATTATATGTGGCTTTGACACACCATACTGTGGTTAACGAATGATAAAAGAGGAATATGTTATTGTACCATTCAGAAGTACATACAGGACATTCGTTAATATATGCACTTTCTTCACATTTTGAAAACCAATTTATACTTTCTGTACTACAAAGCTGAATTTGGCATCACCCTGTATATTTTTTCCAAATCTCAACCAAATATGCTAACTAAATGTTCTACACATCATCACGAGAAAATAAATGCACAAATTACTACAAACTGCACTAAAAAATGAACGTAGTACCTGTTGCTTTAGAAGAAATAGTTAACCCTCTCACGGCTGATGAGACCACGTGACACTCGTTGTAACTCGAAAATGTATGGCTTCAACCACTAATTTCTTCAATTTTTTTTAAAAACTCTCCTATTTGGTATATATATGTTGTTAGGCAACTATTCAACAATATAGCATTTGTCATGCTACATATATATTATATTGTTATCCATTGTTACTATATACTACATACTATTCGCCATATCTCCCAAAGTTATTTACATATTTTGACGAAATAAAGCTCAAATTGAAGAGCAAACCTATCCATTTTGTACGGTTGCGATAAATGTCCTTTGCCCTTCAAGAAACGTTAAAATTCCTCTTATAACGTTTGTTTCTCTTTTTTAGTTTTTTTTTCAAAATAAAACAGATTCGATTCCATTATATAGTGGCTTTGACACACCATACTGTGGTTAACGAATGAAAAAAGAGGAATATGTTACTGTGCCATTCAGAAGTACATACAGGGCATTCGTTAATATATGCACTTTCTTCACATTTTGAAAACCAATTTATACTTTCTGTACTACAAAGCTGAATTTTGCATCACCCTGTATATTTTTTCCAAATCTCAACCAAATATGCTAACTAAATGTTCTACACATCATCAGCGGAAAATAAATGCACAAATTACTACAAACTGCACTAAAAAATGAACGTAGTACCTGTTGCTTTAGAAGAAATAATTAACCCTCTCACGGCTGATGAGACCACGTGACACTCGTTGTAACTGGAAAATGTATGGCTTAAACCACTAATTTCTTCAATTTTTTTTAAAAACTCTCCTATTTGGTATATATATGTTGTTAGGCAACTATTCAACAATATAGCATATGTCATTCTACATATATATTATATTGTTAATCATTGTTACTATATACTACATACTATTCGCCATATCTCCCAAAGTTATTTACATATTTTGACGAAATAAAGCTAAAATTGAAGAGGAAACCCCTCCATTTTGTCCTTTTACGATAAGGGTCCTTTGCCCTTGAAGAAACGTTAAAATTCCTCTTATAACGTTTTTTTCTCTTTTTTAGTTTTTTCAAAATAAAACAGATTCGATTCCATTATATGTGGCTTTGACACACCATACTGTGGTTAAGGAATGACAAAAGAGGAATATGTTACTGTACCATTCAGAAGTACATACAGGACATTCGTTAATATATGCACTTTCTTCACATTTTGAAAACCAATTTATACTTTCTGTACTACAAAGCTGAATTTGGCATCACCCTGTATATTTTTTCCAAATCTCAACCAAATATGCTAACTAAATGTT
The DNA here is from genome assembly GCF_964235325.1 of Thermobia domestica. Classification (NCBI taxonomy): domain Eukaryota; kingdom Metazoa; phylum Arthropoda; class Insecta; order Zygentoma; family Lepismatidae; genus Thermobia; species Thermobia domestica. The sequence goes on from NW_027656004.1 coordinate 198,989, forward strand.
CTACACATCATCACGAGAAAATAAATGCACAAATTACTACAAACTGCACTAAAAAATGAACGTAGTACCTGTTGCTTTAGAAGAAATAGTTAACCCTCTCACGGCTGATGAGACCACGTGACACTCGTTGTAACTGGAAAATGTATGGCTTCAACCACTAATTTCTTCAATTTTTTTAAAAACTCTCCTATTTGGTATATATATGTTGTTAGGCAACTATTCAACAATATAGCATATGTCATTCTACATATATATTATATTGTTAATCATTGTTACTATATACTACATACTATTCGCCATATCTCCCAAAGTTATTTACATATTTTGACGAAATAAAGCTAAAATTGAAGAGGAAACCCCTCCATTTTTCCTTTTGCGATAAGGGTCCTTTGCCCTTGAAGAAACGTTAAAATTCCTCTTATAACCTTTGTTTCTCTTTTTTAGTTTTTTCAAAATAAAACAGATTCGATTCCATTATATGTGGCTTTGACACACCATACTGTGGTTAACGAATGATAAAAGAGGAATATGTTACTGTACCATTCAGAAGTACATACAGGACATTCGTTAATATATGCACTTTCTTCACATTTTGAAAACCAATTTATACTTTCTGTACTACAAAGCTGAATTTGCCATCACCCTGTATATTTTTTCCAAATCTCAACCAAATATGCTACTAAATGTTCTACACATCATCACGAGAAAATAAATGCACAAATTACTACAAACTGCACTAAAAAATGAACGTAGTACCTGTTGCTTTAGAAGAAATAGTTAACCCTCTCACGGCTGATGAGACCACGTGACACTCGTTGTAACTGGAAAATGTATGGCTTCAAACCACTAAGTTCTTCAATTTTTTTAAAAACTCTCCTATTTGGTATATATATGTTGTTAGGCAACTATTCAACAATATAGCATATGTCATTCTACATATATATTATATTGTTAATCATTGTTACTATATACTACATACTATTAACCATATCTCCCAAAGTTATTTACATATTTTGACGAAATAAAGCTAAAATTGAAGAGGAAACCCCTACATTTTGTCCTTTTGCGATAAGGGTCCTTTGCCCTTGAAGAAACGTTAAAATTCCTCTTATAACGTTTGTTTCTCTTTTTTAGTTTTTTCAAAATAAAACAGATTCGATTCCATTATATGTGGCTTTGACACACCATACTGTGGTTAACGAATGATAAAAGAGGAATATGTTACTGTACCATTCAGAAGTACATACAGGACATTCGTTAATATATGCACTTTCTTCACATTTTGAAAACCAATTTATACTTTCTATACTACAAAGCTGAATTTGGCATCACCCTGTATATTTTTTTCCAAATCTCAACCAAATATCCTAACTAAATGTTCTACACATCATCACGAGAAAATAAATGCACAAATTACTACAAACTGCACTAAAAAATGAACGTAGTACCTGTTGCTTTAGAAGAAATAGTTAACCCTCTCACGGCTGATGAGACCACGTGACACTCGTTGTAACTGGAAAATGTATGGCTTCAACCACTAATTTCTTCAATTTTTTTAAAAACTCTCCTATTTGGTATATATATGTTGTTAGGCAACTATTCAACAATATAGCATATGTCATTCTACATATATATTATATTGTTATCCATTGTTACTATATACTACATACTATTCGCCATATCTCCCAAAGTTATTTACATATTTTGACGAAATAAAGCTAAAATTGAAGAGGAAACCCCTCCATTTTGTCCTTTTGCGATGAGGGTCCTTTGCCCTTGAAGAAACGTTAAAATTCCTCTTATAACGTTTGTTTCTCTTTTTTAGTTTTTTCAAAATAAAACAGATTCGATTCCATTATATGTGGCTTTGACACACCATACTGTGGTTAACGAATGATAAAAGAGGAATATGTTACTGTGCCATTCAGAAGTACATACAGGGCATTCGTTAATATATGCACTTTCTTCACATTTTGAAAACCAATTTATACTTTCTGTACTACAAAGCTGAATTTTGCATCACCCTGTATATTTTTTCCAAATCTCAACCAAATATGCTAACTAAATGTTCTACACATCATCAGCGGAAAATAAATGCACAAATTACTACAAACTGCACTAAAAAATGAACGTAGTACCTGTTGCTTTAGAAGAAATAGTTAACCCTCTCACGGCTGATGAGACCACGTGACACTCGTTGTAACTGGAAAATGTATGGCTTCAACCACTAATTTCTTCAATTTTTTTAAAAAACTCACCTATTTGGTATATATATGTTGTTAGGCAACTATTCAACAATATAGCATATGTCATTCTACATATATATTATATTGTTAATCATTGTTACTATATACTACATACTATTGGCCATATCTCCCAAAGTTATTTACATATTTTGACGAAATAAAGCTAAAATTGAAGAGGAAACCCCTCCATTTTGTCCTTTTACGATAAGGGTCCTTTGCCCTTGAAGAAACGTTAAAATTCCTCTTATAACGTTTTTTTCTCTTTTTTAGTTTTTTCAAAATAAAACAGATTCGATTCCATTATATGTGGCTTTGACACACCATACTGTGGTTAACGAATGACAAAAGAGGAATATGTTACTGTACCATTCAGAAGTACATACAGGACATTCGTTAATATATGCACTTTCTTCACATTTTGAAAACCAATTTATACTTTCTGTACTACAAAGCTGAATTTGGCATCACCCTGTATATTTTTTCCAAATCTCAACCAAATATGCTAACTAAATGTTCTACACATCATCACGAGAAAATAAATGCACAAATTACTACAAACTGCACTAAAAAATGAACGTAGTACCTGTTGCTTTAGAAGAAATAGTTAACCCTCTCACGGCTGATGAGACCACGTGACACTCGTTGTAACTGGAAAATGTATGGCTTCAACCACTAATTTCTTCAATTTTTTTAAAAACTCTCTTATTTGGTATATATATGTTGTTAGGCAACTATTCAACAATATAGCATATGTCATTCTACATATATATTATATTGTTAATCATTGTTACTATATACTACATACTATTCGCCATATCTCCCAAAGTTATTTACATATTTTGACGAAATAAAGCTAAAATTGAAGAGGAAACCCCTCCATTTTTCCTTTTGCGATAAGGGTCCTTTGCCCTTGAAGAAACGTTAAAATTCCTCTTATAACCTTTGTTTCTCTTTTTTAGTTTTTTCAAAATAAAACAGATTCGATTCCATTATATGTGGCTTTGACACACCATACTGTGGTTAACGAATGATAAAAGAGGAATATGTTACTGTACCATTCAGAAGTACATACAGGACATTCGTTAATATATGCACTTTCTTCACATTTTGAAAACCAATTTATACTTTCTGTACTACAAAGCTGAATTTGGCATCACCCTGTATATTTTTTCCAAATCTCAACCAAATATGCTACTAAATGTTCTACACATCATCACGAGAAAATAAATGCACAAATTACTACAAACTGCACTAAAAAATGAACGTAGTACCTGTTGCTTTAGAAGAAATAGTTAACCCTCTCACGGCTGATGAGACCACGTGACACTCGTTGTAACTGGAAAATGTATGGCTTCAACCACTAAGTTCTTCAATTTTTTTAAAAACTCTCCTATTTGGTATATATATGTTGTTAGGCAACTATTCAACAATATAGCATATGTCATTCTACATATATATTATATTGTTAATCATTGTTACTATATACTACATACTATTCGCCATATCTCCCAAAGTTATTTACATATTTTGACGAAATAAAGCTAAAATTGAAGAGGAAACCCCTCCATTTTGTCCTTTTGCGATAAGGGTCCTTTGCCCTTGAAGAAACGTTAAAATTCCTCTTATAACGATTGTTTCTCTTTATTAGTTTTTTCAAAATAAAACAGATTCGATTCCATTATATGTGGCTTTGACACACCATACTGTGGTTAACGAATGATAAAAGAGGAATATGTTACTGTACCATTCAGAAGTACATACAGGACATTCGTTAATATATGCACTTTCTTCACATTTTGAAAACCAATTTATACTTTCTGTACTACAAAGCTGAATTTGCCATCACCCTGTATATTTTTTCCAAATCTCAACCAAATATGCTACTAAATGTTCTACACATCATCACGAGAAAATAAATGCACAAATTACTACAAACTGCACTAAAAAATGAACGTAGTACCTGTTGCTTTAGAAGAAATAGTTAACCCTCTCACGGCTGATGAGACCACGTGACACTCGTTGTAACTGGAAAATGTATGGCTTCAACCACTAAGTTCTTCAATTTTTTTAAAAACTCTCCTATTTGGTATATATATGTTGTTAGGCAACTATTCAACAATATAGCATATGTCATTCTACATATATATTATATTGTTAATCATTGTTACTATATACTACATACTATTCGCCATATCTCCCAAAGTTATTTACATATTTTGACGAAATAAAGCTAAAATTGAAGAGGAAACCCCTACATTTTGTCCTTTTGCGATAAGGGTCCTTTGCCCTTGAAGAAACGTTAAAATTCCTCTTATAACGTTTGTTTCTCTTTTTTAGTTTTTTCAAAATAAAACAGATTCGATTCCATTATATGTGGCTTTGACACACCATACTGTGGTTAACGAATGATAAAAGAGGAATATGTTACTGTACCATTCAGAAGTACATACAGGACATTCGTTAATATATGCACTTTCTTCACATTTTGAAAACCAATTTATACTTTCTATACTACAAAGCTGAATTTGGCATCACCCTGTATATTTTTTCCAAATCTCAACCAAATATCCTAACTAAATGTTCTACACATCATCACGAGAAAATAAATGCACAAATTACTACAAACTGCACTAAAAAATGAACGTAGTACCTGTTGCTTTAGAAGAAATAGTTAACCCTCTCACGGCTGATGAGACCACGTGACACTCGTTGTAACTGGAAAATGTATGGCTTCAACCACTAATTTCTTCAATTTTTTTAAAAACTCTCCTATTTGGTATATATATGTTGTTAGGCAACTATTCAACAATATAGCATATGTCATTCTACATATATATTATATTGTTATCAATTGTTACTATATACTACATACTATTCGCCATATCTCCCAAAGTTATTTACATATTTTGACGAAATAAAGCTAAAATTGAAGAGGAAACCCCTCCATTTTGTCCTTTTGCGATGAGGGTCCTTTGCCCTTGAAGAAACGTTAAAATTCCTCTTATAACGTTTGTTTCTCTTTTTTAGTTTTTTTTTTCAAAATAAAACAGATTCGATTCCATTATATGTGGCTTTGACACACCATACTGTGGTTAACGAATGATAAAAGAGGAATATGTTACTGTGCCATTCAGAAGTACATACAGGGCATTCGTTAATATATGCACTTTCTTCACATTTTGAAAACCAATTTATACTTTCTGTACTACAAAGCTGAATTTTGCATCACCCTGTATATTTTTTCCAAATCTCAACCAAATATGCTAACTAAATGTTCTACACATCATCAGCGGAAAATAAATGCACAAATTACTACAAACTGCACTAAAAAATGAACGTAGTACCTGTTGCTTTAGAAGAAATAGTTAACCCTCTCACGGCTGATGAGACCACGTGACACTCGTTGTAACTGGAAAATGTATGGCTTCAACCACTAATTTCTTCAATTTTTTTAAAAAACTCACCTATTTGGTATATATATGTTGTTAGGCAACTATTCAACAATATAGCATATGTCATTCTACATATATATTATATTGTTAATCATTGTTACTATATACTACATACTATTGGCCATATCTCCCAAAGTTATTTACATATTTTGACGAAATAAAGCTAAAATTGAAGAGGAAACCCCTCCATTTTGTCCTTTTACGATAAGGGTCCTTTGCCCTTGAAGAAACGTTAAAATTCCTCTTATAACGTTTTTTTCTCTTTTTTAGTTTTTTCAAAATAAAACAGATTCGATTCCATTATATGTGGCTTTGACACACCATACTGTGGTTAACGAATGACAAAAGAGGAATATGTTACTGTACCATTCAGAAGTACATACAGGACATTCGTTAATATATGCACTTTCTTCACATTTTGAAAACCAATTTATACTTTCTGTACTACAAAGCTGAATTTGGCATCACCCTGTATATTTTTTCCAAATCTCAACCAAATATGCTAACTAAATGTTCTACACATCATCACGAGAAAATAAATGCACAAATTACTACAAACTGCACTAAAAAATGAACGTAGTACCTGTTGCTTTAGAAGAAATAGTTAACCCTCTCACGGCTGATGAGACCACGTGACACTCGTTGTAACTGGAAAATGTATGGCTTCAACCACTAATTTCTTCAATTTTTTTAAAAACTCTCTTATTTGGTATATATATGTTGTTAGGCAACTATTCAACAATATAGCATATGTCATTCTACATATATATTATATTGTTAATCATTGTTACTATATACTACATACTATTCGCCATATCTCCCAAAGTTATTTACATATTTTGACGAAATAAAGCTAAAATTGAAGAGGAAACCCCTCCATTTTTCCTTTTGCGATAAGGGTCCTTTGCCCTTGAAGAAACGTTAAAATTCCTCTTATAACCTTTGTTTCTCTTTTTTAGTTTTTTCAAAATAAAACAGATTCGATTCCATTATATGTGGCTTTGACACACCATACTGTGGTTAACGAATGATAAAAGAGGAATATGTTACTGTACCATTCAGAAGTACATACAGGACATTCGTTAATATATGCACTTTCTTCACATTTTGAAAACCAATTTATACTTTCTGTACTACAAAGCTGAATTTGGCATCACCCTGTATATTTTTTCCAAATCTCAACCAAATATGCTACTAAATGTTCTACACATCATCACGAGAAAATAAATGCACAAATTACTACAAACTGCACTAAAAAATGAACGTAGTACCTGTTGCTTTAGAAGAAATAGTTAACCCTCTCACGGCTGATGAGACCACGTGACACTCGTTGTAACTGGAAAATGTATGGCTTCAACCACTAAGTTCTTCAATTTTTTAAAAACTCTCCTATTTGGTATATATATGTTGTTAGGCAACTATTCAACAATATAGCATATGTCATTCTACATATATATTATATTGTTAATCATTGTTACTATATACTACATACTATTCGCCATATCTCCCAAAGTTATTTACATATTTTGACGAAATAAAGCTAAAATTGAAGAGGAAACCCCTCCATTTTTCCTTTTGCGATAAGGGTCCTTTGCCCTTGAAGAAACGTTAAAATTCCTCTTATAACGTTTGTTTCTCTTTTTTAGTTTTTTCAAAATAAAACAGATTCGATTCCATTATATGTGGCTTTGACACACCATACTGTGGTTAACGAATGATAAAAGAGGAATATGTTACTGTACCATTCAGAAGTACATACAGGACATTCGTTAATATATGCACTTTCTTCACATTTTGAAAACCAATTTATACTTTCTGTACTACAAAGCTGAATTTGGCATCACCCTGTATATTTTTTCCAAATCTCAACCAAATGTCCTAACTAAATGTTCTACACATCATCACGAGAAAATAAATGCACAAATTACTACAAACTGCACTAAAAAATGAACGTAGTACCTGTTGCTTTAGAAGAAATAGTTAACCCTCTCACGGCTGATGAGACCACGTGACACTCGTTGTAACTGGAAAATGTATGGCTTCAACCACTAATTTCTTCAATTTTTTTAAAAACTCTCCTATTTGGTATATATATGTTGTTAGGCAACTATTCAACAATATAGCATATGTCATTCTACATATATATTATATTGTTATCCATTGTTACTATATACTACATACTATTCGCCATATCTCCCAAAGCTATTTACATATTTTGACGAAATAAAGCTAAAATTGAAGAGGAAACCCCTCCATTTTGTCCTTTTGCGATGAGGGTCCTTTGCCCTTGAAGAAACGTTAAAATTCCTCTTATAACGTTTGTTTCTCTTTTTTAGTTTTTTTTTTCAAAATAAAACAGATTCGATTCCATTATATGTGGCTTTGACACACCATACTGTGGTTAACGAATGATAAAAGAGGAATATGTTACTGTGCCATTCAGAAGTACATACAGGGCATTCGTTAATATATGCACTTTCTTCACATTTTGAAAACCAATTTATACTTTCTGTACTACAAAGCTGAATTTTGCATCACCCTGTATATTTTTTCCAAATCTCAACCAAATATGCTAACTAAATGTTCTACACATCATCAGCGGAAAATAAATGCACAAATTACTACAAACTGCACTAAAAAATGAACGTAGTACCTGTTGCTTTAGAAGAAATAGTTAACCCTCTCACGGCTGATGAGACCACGTGACACTCGTTGTAACTGGAAAATGTATGGCTTCAACCACTAATTTCTTCAATTTTTTTAAAAAACTCTCCTATTTGGTATATATATGTTGTTAGGCAACTATTCAACAATATAGCATTTGTCATGCTACATATATATTATATTGTTATCCATTGTTACTATATACTACATACTATTCGCCATATCTCCCAAAGTTATTTACATATTTTGACGAAATAAAGCTCAAATTGAAGAGCAAACCTATCCATTTTGTACGGTTGCGATAAATGTCCTTTGCCCTTCAAGAAACGTTAAAATTCCTCTTATAACGTTTGTTTCTCTTTTTTAGTTTTTTTTTCAAAATAAAACAGATTCGATTCCATTATATAGTGGCTTTGACACACCATACTGTGGTTAACGAATGATAAAAGAGGAATATGTTACTGTACCATTCAGAAGTTCATACAGGACATTCGTTAATATATGCACTTTCTTCACATTTTGAAAACCAATTTATACTTTCTGTACTACAAAGCTGAATTTGGCATCACCCTGTATATTTTTTCCAAATCTCAACCAAATGTCCTAACTAAATGTTCTACACATCATCACGAGAAAATAAATGCACAAATTACTACAAACTGCACTAAAAAATGAACGTAGTACCTGTTGCTTTAGAAGAAATAGTTAACCCTCTCACGGCTGATGAGACCACGTGACACTCGTTGTAACTGGAAAATGTATGGCTTCAACCACTAATTTCTTCAATTTTTTTAAAAACTCTCCTATTTGGTATATATATGTTGTTAGGCAACTATTCAACAATATAGCATATGTCATTCTACATATATATTATATTGTTATCCATTGTTACTATATACTACATACTATTCGCCATATCTCCCAAAGCTATTTACATATTTTGACGAAATAAAGCTAAAATTGAAGAGGAAACCCCTCCATTTTGTCCTTTTGCGATGAGGGTCCTTTGCCCTTGAAGAAACGTTAAAATTCCTCTTATAACGTTTGTTTCTCTTTTTTAGTTTTTTTTTTCAAAATAAAACAGATTCGATTCCATTATATGTGGCTTTGACACACCATACTGTGGTTAACGAATGATAAAAGAGGAATATGTTACTGTGCCATTCAGAAGTACATACAGGGCATTCGTTAATATATGCACTTTCTTCACATTTTGAAAACCAATTTATACTTTCTGTACTACAAAGCTGAATTTTGCATCACCCTGTATATTTTTTCCAAATCTCAACCAAATATGCTAACTAAATGTTCTACACATCATCAGCGGAAAATAAATGCACAAATTACTACAAACTGCACTAAAAAATGAACGTAGTACCTGTTGCTTTAGAAGAAATAGTTAACCCTCTCACGGCTGATGAGACCACGTGACACTCGTTGTAACTGGAAAATGTATGGCTTCAACCACTAATTTCTTCAATTTTTTTAAAAAACTCTCCTATTTGGTATATATATGTTGTTAGGCAACTATTCAACAATATAGCATTTGTCATGCTACATATATATTATATTGTTATCCATTGTTACTATATACTACATACTATTCGCCATATCTCCCAAAGTTATTTACATATTTTGACGAAATAAAGCTCAAATTGAAGAGCAAACCTATCCATTTTGTACGGTTGCGATAAATGTCCTTTGCCCTTCAAGAAACGTTAAAATTCCTCTTATAACGTTTGTTTCTCTTTTTTAGTTTTTTTTTCAAAATAAAACAGATTCGATTCCATTATATAGTGGCTTTGACACACCATACTGTGGTTAACGAATGAAAAAAGAGGAATATGTTACTGTGCCATTCAGAAGTACATACAGGGCATTCGTTAATATATGCACTTTCTTCACATTTTGAAAACCAATTTATACTTTCTGTACTACAAAGCTGAATTTTGCATCACCCTGTATATTTTTTCCAAATCTCAACCAAATATGCTAACTAAATGTTCTACACATCATCAGCGGAAAATAAATGCACAAATTACTACAAACTGCACTAAAAAATGAACGTAGTACCTGTTGCTTTAGAAGAAATAATTAACCCTCTCACGGCTGATGAGACCACGTGACACTCGTTGTAACTGGAAAATGTATGGCTTAAACCACTAATTTCTTCAATTTTTTTTAAAAAACTCTCCTATTTGGTATATATATGTTGTTAGGCAACTATTCAACAATATAGCATATGTCATTCTACATATATATTATATTGTTAATCATTGTTACTATATACTACATACTATTCGCCATATCTCCCAAAGTTATTTACATATTTTGACGAAATAAAGCTAAAATTGAAGAGGAAACCCCTCCATTTTGTCCTTTTACGATAAGGGTCCTTTGCCCTTGAAGAAACGTTAAAATTCCTATTATAACGTTTGTTTCTCTTTTTTAGTTTTTTCAAAATAAAACAGATTCGATTCCATTATATGTGGCTTTGAGACACCATACTGTGGTTAACGAATGATAAAAGAGGAATATGTTACTGTACCATTCAGAAGTACATACAGGACATTCGTTAATATATGCACTTTCTTCACATTTTGAAAACCAATTTATACTTTCTGTACTACAAAGCTGAATTTGGCATCACCCTGTATATTTTTTCCAAATCTCAACCAAATATGCTAACTAAATGTTCTACACATCATCACGAGAAAATAAATGCACAAATTACTACAAACTGCACTAAAAAATAAACGTAGTACCTGTTGCTTTAGAAGAAATAGTTAACCCTCTCACGGCTGATGAGACCACGTGACACTCGTTGTAACTGGAAAATGTATGGCTTCAACCACTAATTTCTTCAATTTTTTTAAAAACTCTCCTATTTGGTATATATATGTTGTTAGGCAACTATTCAACAATATAGCATATGTCATTCTACATATATATTATATTGTTAATCATTGTTACTATATACTACATACTATTCGCCATATCTCCCAAAGTTATTTACATATTTTGACGAAATAAAGCTAAAATTGAAGAGGAAACCCCTCCATTTTTCCTTTTGCGATAAGGGTCCTTTGCCCTTGAAGAAACGTTAAAATTCCTCTTATAACCTTTGTTTCTCATTTTTAGTTTTTTCAAAATAAAACAGATTCGATTCCATTATATGTGGCTTTGACACACCATACTGTGGTTAACGAATGATAAAAGAGGAATATGTTACTGTGCCATTCAGAAGTACATACAGGGCATTCGTTAATATATGCACTTTCTTCACATTTTGAAAACCAATTTATACTTTCTGTACTACAAAGGTGAATTTTGCATCACCCTGTATATTTTTTCCAAATCTCAACCAAATATGCTAACTAAATGTTCTACACATCATCAGCGGAAAATAAATGCACAAATTACTACAAACTGCACTAAAAAATGAACGTAGTACCTGTTGCTTTAGAAGAAATAGTTAACCCTCTCACGGCTGATGAGACCACGTGACACTCGTTGTAACTGGAAAATGTATGGCTTCAACCACTAATTTCTTCAATTTTTTTAAAAAACTCTCCTATTTGGTATATATATGTTGTTAGGCAACTATTCAACAATATAGCATTTGTCATGCTACATATATATTATATTGTTATCCATTGTTACTATATACTACATACTATTCGCCATATCTCCCAAAGTTATTTACATATTTTGACGAAATAAAGCTCAAATTGAAGAGCAAACCTATCCATTTTGTACGGTTGCGATAAATGTCCTTTGCCCTTCAAGAAACGTTAAAATTCCTCTTATAACGTTTGTTTCTCTTTTTTAGTTTTTTTTCAAAATAAAACAGATTCGATTCCATTATATAGTGGCTTTGACACACCATACTGTGGTTAACGAATGAAAAAAGAGGAATATGTTACTGTGCCATTCAGAAGTACATACAGGGCATTCGTTAATATATGCACTCTCTTCACATTTTGAAAACCAATTTATACTTTCTGTACTACAAAGCTGAATTTTGCATCACCCTGTATATTTTTTCCAAATCTCAACCAAATATGCTAACTAAATGTTCTACACATCATCAGCGGAAAATAAATGCACAAATTACTACAAACTGCACTAAAAAATGAACGTAGTACCTGTTGCTTTAGAAGAAATAATTAACCCTCTCACGGCTGATGAGACCACGTGACACTCGTTGTAACTCGAAAATGTATGGCTTAAACCACTAATTTCTTCAATTTTTTTTAAAAAACTCTCCTATTTGGTATATATATGTTGTTAGGCAACTATTCAACAATATAGCATATGTCATTCTACATATATATTATATTGTTAATCATTGTTACTATATACTACATACTATTCGCCATATCTCCCAAAGTTATTTACATATTTTGACGAAATAAAGCGAAAATTGAAGAGGAAACCCTTCATTTTGTCCTTTTACGATAAGGGTCCTTTGCCCTTGAAGAAACGTTAAAATTCCTATTATAACGTTTGTTTCTCTTTTTTAGTTTTTTCAAAATAAAACAGATTCGATTCCATTATATGTGGCTTTGAGACACCATACTGTGGTTAACGAATGATAAAAGAGGAATATGTTACTGTACCATTCAGAAGTACATACAGGACATTCGTTAATATATGCACTTTCTTCACATTTTGAAAACCAATTTATACTTTCTGTACTACAAAGCTGAATTTGGCATCACCCTGTATATTTTTTCCAAATCTCAACCAAATATGCTAACTAAATGTTCTACACATCATCACGAGAAAATAAATGCACAAATTACTACAAACTGCACTAAAAAATAAACGTAGTACCTGTTGCTTTAGAAGAAATAGTTAACCCTCTCACGGCTGATGAGACCACGTGACACTCGTTGTAACTGGAAAATGTATGGCTTCAACCACTAATTTCTTCAATTTTTTTAAAAACTCTCCTATTTGGTATATATATGTTGTTAGGCAACTATTCAACAATATAGCATATGTCATTCTACATATATATTATATTGTTAATCATTGTTACTATATACTACATACTATTCGCCATATCTCCCAAAGTTATTTACATATTTTGACGAAATAAAGCTAAAATTGAAGAGGAAACCCCTCCATTTTTCTTTTGCGATAAGGGTCCTTTGCCCTTGAAGAAACGTTAAAATTCCTCTTATAACCTTTGTTTCTCATTTTTAGTTTTTTCAAAATAAAACAGATTCGATTCCATTATATGTGGCTTTGACACACCATACTGTGGTTAACGAATGATAAAAGAGGAATATGTTACTGTGCCATTCAGAAGTACATACAGGGCATTCGTTAATATATGCACTTTCTTCACATTTTGAAAACCAATTTATACTTTCTGTACTACAAAGCTGAATTTTGCATCACCCTGTATATTTTTTCCAAATCTCAACCAAATATGCTAACTAAATGTTCTACACATCATCAGCGGAAAATAAATGCACAAATTACTACAAACTGCACTAAAAAATGAACGTAGTACCTGTTGCTTTAGAAGAAATAGTTAACCCTCTCACGGCTGATGAGACCACGTGACACTCGTTGTAACTGGAAAATGTATGGCTTCAACCACTAATTTCTTCAATTTTTTTAAAAAACTCTCCTATTTGGTATATATATGTTGTTAGGCAACTATTCAACAATATAGCATTTGTCATGCTACATATATATTATATTGTTATCCATTGTTACTATATACTACATACTATTCGCCATATCTCCCAAAGTTATTTACATATTTTGACGAAATAAAGCTCAAATTGAAGAGCAAACCTATCCATTTTGTACGGTTGCGATAAATGTCCTTTGCCCTTCAAGAAACGTTAAAATTCCTCTTATAACGTTTGTTTCTCTTTTTTAGTTTTTTTTTCAAAATAAAACAGATTCGATTCCATTATATAGTGGCTTTGACACACCATACTGTGGTTAACGAATGATAAAAGAGGAATATGTTACTGTACCATTCAGAAGTTCATACAGGACATTCGTTAATATATGCACTTTCTTCACATTTTGAAAACCAATTTATACTTTCTGTACTACAAAGCTGAATTTGGCATCACCCTGTATATTTTTTCCAAATCTCAACCAAATGTCCTAACTAAATGTTCTACACATCATCACGAGAAAATAAATGCACAAATTACTACAAACTGCACTAAAAAATGAACGTAGTACCTGTTGCTTTAGAAGAAATAGTTAACCCTCTCACGGCTGATGAGACCACGTGACACTCGTTGTAACTGGAAAATGTATGGCTTCAACCACTAATTTCTTCAATTTTTTTAAAAACTCTCCTATTTGGTATATATATGTTGTTAGGCAACTATTCAACAATATAGCATATGTCATTCTACATATATATTATATTGTTATCCATTGTTACTATATACTACATACTATTCGCCATATCTCCCAAAGCTATTTACATATTTTGACGAAATAAAGCTAAAATTGAAGAGGAAACCCCTCCATTTTGTCCTTTTGCGATGAGGGTCCTTTGCCCTTGAAGAAACGTTAAAATTCCTCTTATAACGTTTGTTTCTCTTTTTTAGTTTTTTTTTTCAAAATAAAACAGATTCGATTCCATTATATGTGGCTTTGACACACCATACTGTGGTTAACGAATGATAAAAGAGGAATATGTTACTGTGCCATTCAGAAGTACATACAGGGCATTCGTTAATATATGCACTTTCTTCACATTTTGAAAACCAATTTATACTTTCTGTACTACAAAGCTGAATTTTGCATCACCCTGTATATTTTTTCCAAATCTCAACCAAATATGCTAACTAAATGTTCTACACATCATCAGCGGAAAATAAATGCACAAATTACTACAAACTGCACTAAAAAATGAACGTAGTACCTGTTGCTTTAGAAGAAATAGTTAACCCTCTCACGGCTGATGAGACCACGTGACACTCGTTGTAACTGGAAAATGTATGGCTTCAACCACTAATTTCTTCAATTTTTTTAAAAAACTCTCCTATTTGGTATATATATGTTGTTAGGCAACTATTCAACAATATAGCATTTGTCATGCTACATATATATTATATTGTTATCCATTGTTACTATATACTACATACTATTCGCCATATCTCCCAAAGTTATTTACATATTTTGACGAAATAAAGCTCAAATTGAAGAGCAAACCTATCCATTTTGTACGGTTGCGATAAATGTCCTTTGCCCTTCAAGAAACGTTAAAATTCCTCTTATAACGTTTGTTTCTCTTTTTTAGTTTTTTTTTCAAAATAAAACAGATTCGATTCCATTATATAGTGGCTTTGACACACCATACTGTGGTTAACGAATGAAAAAAGAGGAATATGTTACTGTGCCATTCAGAAGTACATACAGGGCATTCGTTAATATATGCACTTTCTTCACATTTTGAAAACCAATTTATACTTTCTGTACTACAAAGCTGAATTTTGCATCACCCTGTATATTTTTTCCAAATCTCAACCAAATATGCTAACTAAATGTTCTACACATCATCAGCGGAAAATAAATGCACAAATTACTACAAACTGCACTAAAAAATGAACGTAGTACCTGTTGCTTTAGAAGAAATAATTAACCCTCTCACGGCTGATGAGACCACGTGACACTCGTTGTAACTGGAAAATGTATGGCTTAAACCACTAATTTCTTCAATTTTTTTTAAAAAACTCTCCTATTTGGTATATATATGTTGTTAGGCAACTATTCAACAATATAGCATATGTCATTCTACATATATATTATATTGTTAATCATTGTTACTATATACTACATACTATTCGCCATATCTCCCAAAGTTATTTACATATTTTGACGAAATAAAGCTAAAATTGAAGAGGAAACCCCTCCATTTTGTCCTTTTACGATAAGGGTCCTTTGCCCTTGAAGAAACGTTAAAATTCCTATTATAACGTTTGTTTCTCTTTTTTAGTTTTTTCAAAATAAAACAGATTCGATTCCATTATATGTGGCTTTGAGACACCATACTGTGGTTAACGAATGATAAAAGAGGAATATGTTACTGTACCATTCAGAAGTACATACAGGACATTCGTTAATATATGCACTTTCTTCACATTTTGAAAACCAATTTATACTTTCTGTACTACAAAGCTGAATTTGGCATCACCCTGTATATTTTTTCCAAATCTCAACCAAATATGCTAACTAAATGTTCTACACATCATCACGAGAAAATAAATGCACAAATTACTACAAACTGCACTAAAAAATAAACGTAGTACCTGTTGCTTTAGAAGAAATAGTTAACCCTCTCACGGCTGATGAGACCACGTGACACTCGTTGTAACTGGAAAATGTATGGCTTCAACCACTAATTTCTTCAATTTTTTTAAAAACTCTCCTATTTGGTATATATATGTTGTTAGGCAACTATTCAACAATATAGCATATGTCATTCTACATATATATTATATTGTTAATCATTGTTACTATATACTACATACTATTCGCCATATCTCCCAAAGTTATTTACATATTTTGACGAAATAAAGCTAAAATTGAAGAGGAAACCCCTCCATTTTTCCTTTTGCGATAAGGGTCCTTTGCCCTTGAAGAAACGTTAAAATTCCTCTTATAACCTTTGTTTCTCATTTTTAGTTTTTTCAAAATAAAACAGATTCGATTCCATTATATGTGGCTTTGACACACCATACTGTGGTTAACGAATGATAAAAGAGGAATATGTTACTGTGCCATTCAGAAGTACATACAGGGCATTCGTTAATATATGCACTTTCTTCACATTTTGAAAACCAATTTATACTTTCTGTACTACAAAGGTGAATTTTGCATCACCCTGTATATTTTTTCCAAATCTCAACCAAATATGCTAACTAAATGTTCTACACATCATCAGCGGAAAATAAATGCACAAATTACTGCAAACTGCACTAAAAAATGAACGTAGTACCTGTTGCTTTAGAAGAAATAGTTAACCCTCTCACGGCTGATGAGACCACGTGACACTCGTTGTAACTGGAAAATGTATGGCTTCAACCACTAATTTCTTCAATTTTTTTAAAAAACTCTCCTATTTGGTATATATATGTTGTTAGGCAACTATTCAACAATATAGCATTTGTCATGCTACATATATATTATATTGTTATCCATTGTTACTATATACTACATACTATTCGCCATATCTCCCAAAGTTATTTACATATTTTGACGAAATAAAGCTCAAATTGAAGAGCAAACCTATCCATTTTGTACGGTTGCGATAAATGTCCTTTGCCCTTCAAGAAACGTTAAAATTCCTCTTATAACGTTTGTTTCTCTTTTTTAGTTTTTTTTCAAAATAAAACAGATTCGATTCCATTATATAGTGGCTTTGACACACCATACTGTGGTTAACGAATGAAAAAAGAGGAATATGTTACTGTGCCATTCAGAAGTACATACAGGGCATTCGTTAATATATGCACTCTCTTCACATTTTGAAAACCAATTTATACTTTCTGTACTACAAAGCTGAATTTTGCATCACCCTGTATATTTTTTCCAAATCTCAACCAAATATGCTAACTAAATGTTCTACACATCATCAGCGGAAAATAAATGCACAAATTACTACAAACTGCACTAAAAAATGAACGTAGTACCTGTTGCTTTAGAAGAAATAATTAACCCTCTCACGGCTGATGAGACCACGTGACACTCGTTGTAACTCGAAAATGTATGGCTTAAACCACTAATTTCTTCAATTTTTTTTAAAAAACTCTCCTATTTGGTATATATATGTTGTTAGGCAACTATTCAACAATATAGCATATGTCATTCTACATATATATTATATTGTTAATCATTGTTACTATATACTACATACTATTCGCCATATCTCCCAAAGTTATTTACATATTTTGACGAAATAAAGCGAAAATTGAAGAGGAAACCCTTCATTTTGTCCTTTTACGATAAGGGTCCTTTGCCCTTGAAGAAACGTTAAAATTCCTATTATAACGTTTGTTTCTCTTTTTTAGTTTTTTCAAAATAAAACAGATTCGATTCCATTATATGTGGCTTTGAGACACCATACTGTGGTTAACGAATGATAAAAGAGGAATATGTTACTGTACCATTCAGAAGTACATACAGGACATTCGTTAATATATGCACTTTCTTCACATTTTGAAAACCAATTTATACTTTCTGTACTACAAAGCTGAATTTGGCATCACCCTGTATATTTTTTCCAAATCTCAACCAAATATGCTAACTAAATGTTCTACACATCATCACGAGAAAATAAATGCACAAATTACTACAAACTGCACTAAAAAATAAACGTAGTACCTGTTGCTTTAGAAGAAATAGTTAACCCTCTCACGGCTGATGAGACCACGTGACACTCGTTGTAACTGGAAAATGTATGGCTTCAACCACTAATTTCTTCAATTTTTTTAAAAACTCTCCTATTTGGTATATATATGTTGTTAGGCAACTATTCAACAATATAGCATATGTCATTCTACATATATATTATATTGTTAATCATTGTTACTATATACTACATACTATTCGCCATATCTCCCAAAGTTATTTACATATTTTGACGAAATAAAGCTAAAATTGAAGAGGAAACCCCTCCATTTTTCTTTTGCGATAAGGGTCCTTTGCCCTTGAAGAAACGTTAAAATTCCTCTTATAACCTTTGTTTCTCATTTTTAGTTTTTTCAAAATAAAACAGATTCGATTCCATTATATGTGGCTTTGACACACCATACTGTGGTTAACGAATGATAAAAGAGGAATATGTTACTGTACCATTCAGAAGTACATACAGGACATTCGTTAATATATGCACTTTCTTCACATTTTGAAAACCAATTTATACTTTCTGTACTACAAAGCTGAATTTGGCATCACCCTGTATATTTTTTCCAAATCTCAACCAAATATGCTACTAAATGTTCTACACATCATCACGAGAAAATAAATGCACAAATTACTACAAACTGCACTAAAAAATGAACGTAGTACCTGTTGCTTTAGAAGAAATAGTTAACCCTCTCACGGCTGATGAGACCACGTGACACTCGTTGTAACTGGAAAATGTATGGCTTCAACCACTAAGTTCTTCAATTTTTTTAAAAACTCTCCTATTTGGTATATATATGTTGTTAGGCAACTATTCAACAATATAGCATATGTCATTCTACATATATATTATATTGTTAATCATTGTTACTATATACTACATACTATTCGCCATATCTCCCAAAGTTATTTACATATTTTGACGAAATAAAGCTCAAATTGAAGAGGAAACCCCTCCATTTTGTCCTTTTGCGATAAGGGTCCTTTGCCCATGAAGAAACGTTAAAATTCCTCTTATAACTTTTTTTTCTCTTTTTTAGTTTTTTCAAAATAAAACAGATTCGATTCCATTATATGTGGCTTTGACACACCATACTGTGGTTAACGAATGATAAAAGAGGAATATGTTACTGTACCATTCAGAAGTACATACAGGACATTCGTTAATATATGCACTTTCTTCACATTTTGAAAACCAATTTATACTTTCTGTACTACAAAGCTGAATTTGGCATCACCCTGTATATTTTTTCCAAATCTCAACCAAATATCCTAACTAAATGTTCTACACATCATCACGAGAAAATAAATGCACAAATTACTACAAACTGCACTAAAAAATGAACGTAGTACCTGTTGCTTTAGAAGAAATAGTTAACCCTCTCACGGCTGATGAGACCACGTGACACTCGTTGTAACTGGAAAATGTATGGCTTCAACCACTAATTTCTTCAATTTTTTTAAAAACTCTCCTATTTGGTATATATATGTTGTTAGGCAACTATTCAACAATATAGCATATGTCATTCTACATATATATTATATTGTTATCCATTGTTACTATATACTACATACTATTCGCCATATCTCCCAAAGTTATTTACATATTTTGACGAAATAAAGCTAAAATTGAAGAGGAAACCCCTCCATTTTGTCCTTTTGCGATAAGGGTCCTTTGCCCTTGAAGAAACGTTAAAATTCCTCTTATAACGTTTGTTTCTCTTTTTTAGTTTTTTTTTCAAAATAAAACAGATTCGATTCCATTATATGTGGCTTTGACACACCATACTGTGGTTAACGAATGATAAAAGAGGAATATGTTACTGTGCCATTCAGAAGTACATACAGGGCATTCGTTAATATATGCACTTTCTTCACATTTTGAAATCCAATTTATACTTTCTGTACTACAAAGCTGAATTTTGCATCACCCTGTATATTTTTTCCAAATCTCAACCAAATATGCTAACTAAATGTTCTACACATCATCAGCGGAAAATAAATGCACAAATTACTACAAACTGCACTAAAAAATGAACGTAGTACCTGTTGCTTTAGAAGAAATAGTTAACCCTCTCACGGCTGATGAGACCACGTGACACTCGTTGTAACTGGAAAATGTATGGCTTCAACCACTAATTTCTTCAATTTTTTTAAAAAAACTCTCCTATTTGGTATATATATGTTGTTAGGCAACTATTCAACAATATAGCATTTGTCATGCTACATATATATTATATTGTTATCCATTGTTACTATATACTACATACTATTCGCCATATCTCCCAAAGTTATTTACATATTTTGACGAAATAAAGCTCAAATTGAAGAGCAAACCTATCCATTTTGTACGGTTGCGATAAATGTCCTTTGCCCTTCAAGAAACGTTAAAATTCCTCTTATAACGTTTGTTTCTCTTTTTTAGTTTTTTTTTCAAAATAAAACAG
This sequence comes from Thermobia domestica, assembly GCF_964235325.1. Lineage (NCBI taxonomy): Eukaryota > Metazoa > Arthropoda > Insecta > Zygentoma > Lepismatidae > Thermobia > Thermobia domestica. The sequence goes on from NW_027656004.1 coordinate 220,199, forward strand.
ATTCGATTCCATTATATAGTGGCTTTGACACACCATACTGTGGTTAACGAATGAAAAAAGAGGAATATGTTACTGTGCCATTCAGAAGTACATACAGGGCATTCGTTAATATATGCACTTTCTTCACATTTTGAAAACCAATTTATACCTTCTGTACTACAAAGCTGAATTTTGCATCACCCTGTATATTTTTTCCAAATCTCAACCAAATATGCTAACTAAATGTTCTACACATCATCAGCGGAGAATAAATGCACAAATTACTACAAACTGCACTAAAAAATGAACGTAGTACCTGTTGCTTTAGAAGAAATAATTAACCCTCTCACGGCTGATGAGACCACGTGACACTCGTTGTAACTGGAAAATGTATGGCTTAAACCACTAATTTCTTCAATTTTTTTTTAAAAACTCTCCTATTTGGTATATATATGTTGTTAGGCAACTATTCAACAATATAGCATATGTCATTCTACATATATATTATATTGTTAATCATTGTTACTATATACTACATACTATTCGCCATATCTCCCAAAGTTATTTACATATTTTGACGAAATAAAGCTAAAATTGAAGAGGAAACCCCTCCATTTTGTCCTTTTACGATAAGGGTCCTTTGCCCTTGAAGAAACGTTAAAATTCCTATTATAACGTTTGTTTCTCTTTTTTAGTTTTTTCAAAATAAAACAGATTCGATTCCATTATATGTGGCTTTGAGACACCATACTGTGGTTAACGAATGATAAAAGAGGAATATGTTACTGTACCATTCAGAAGTACATACAGGACATTCGTTAATATATGCACTTTCTTCACATTTTGAAAACCAATTTATACTTTCTGTACTACAAAGCTGAATTTGGCATCACCCTGTATATTTTTTCCAAATCTCAACCAAATATGCTAACTAAATGTTCTACACATCATCACGAGAAAATAAATGCACAAATTACTACAAACTGCGCTAAAAAATGAACGTAGTACCTGTTGCTTTAGAAGAAATAGTTAACCCTCTCACGGCTGATGAGACCACGTGACACTCGTTGTAACTCGAAAATGTATGGCTTCAACCACTAATTTCTTCAATTTTTTTAAAAACTCTCCTATTTGGTATATATATGTTGTTAGGCAACTATTCAACAATATAGCATATGTCATTCTACATATATATTATATTGTTAATCATTGTTACTATATACTACATACTATTCGCCATATCTCCCAAAGTTATTTACATATTTTGACCAAATTAAGCTAAAATTGAAGAGGAAACCCCTCCATTTTTCCTTTTGCGATAAGGGTCCTTTGCCCTTGAAGAAACGTTAAAATTCCTCTTATAACCTTTGTTTCTCTTTTTTAGTTTTTTCAAAATAAAACAGATTCGATTCCATTATATGTGGCTTTGACACACCATACTGTGGTTAACGAATGATAAAAGAGGAATATGTTACTGTACCATTCAGAAGTACATACAGGACATTCGTTAATATATGCACTTTCTTCACATTTTGAAAACCAATTTATACTTTCTGTACTACAAAGCTGAATTTGCCATCACCCTGTATATTTTTTCCAAATCTCAACCAAATATGCTACTAAATGTTCTACACATCATCACGAGAAAATAAATGCACAAATTACTACAAACTGCACTAAAAAATGAACGTAGTACCTGTTGCTTTAGAAGAAATAGTTAACCCTCTCACGGCTGATGAGACCACGTGACACTCGTTGTAACTGGAAAATGTATGGCTTCAACCACTAATTTCTTCAATTTTTTTTAAAAACTCTCCTATTTGGTATATATATGTTGTTAGGCAACTATTCAACAATATAGCATATGTCATTCTACATATATATTATATTGTTATCCATTGTTACTATATACTACATACTATTCGCCATATCTCCCAAAGTTATTTACATATTTTGACGAAATAAAGCTAAAATTGAAGAGGAAACCCCTCCATTTTGTCCTTTTGCGATAAGGGTCCTTTGCCCTTGAAGAAACGTTAAAATTCCTTTTATAACGTTTGTTTCCCTTTTTTAGTTTTTTCAAAATAAAACAGATTCGATTCCATTATATGTGGCTTTGACACACCATACTGTGGTTAACGGATGATAAAAGAGGAATATGTTACTGTACCATTCAGAAGTACATACAGGACATTCGTTAATATATGCACTTTCTTCACATTTTGAAAACCAATTTATACTTTCAGTACTAAAAAGCTGAATTTGGCATCACCCTGTATATTTTTTCCAAATCTCAACCAAATATGCTAACTATATGTTCTACACATCATCACGAGAAAATAAATGCACAAATTACTACAAACTGCACTAAAAAATGAACGTAGTACCTGTTGCTTTAGAAGAAATAGTTAACCCTCTCACGGCTGATGAGACCACGTGACACTCGTTGTAACTGGAAAATGTATGGCTTCAACCACTAAGTTCTTCAATTTTTTTAAAAACTCTCCTATTTGGTATATATATGTTGTTAGGCAACTATTCAACAATATAGCATATGTCATTCTACATATATATTATATTGTTAATCATTGTTACTATATACTACATACTATTCGCCATATCTCCCAAAGTTATTTACATATTTTGACGAAATAAAGCTAAAATTGAAGAGGAAACCCCTCCATTTTGTCCTTTTGCGATAAGAGTCCTTTGCCCTTGAAGAAACGTTAAAATTCCTCTTATAACGTTTGTTTCTCTTTTTTAGTTTTTTCAAAATAAAACAGATTCGATTCCATTATATGTGGCTTTGACACACCATACTGTGGTTAACGAATGATAAAAGAGGAATATGTTACTGTACCATTCAGAAGTACATACAGGACATTCGTTAATATATGCACTTTCTTCACATTTTGAAAACCAATTTATACTTTCTGTACTACAAAGCTGAATTTGGCATCACCCTGTATATTTTTTTCAAGTCTCAACCAAATATGCTAACTAAATGTTCTACACATCATCACGGGAAAATAAATGCACAAATTACTACAAACTGCATTAAAAAATGAACGTAGTACCTGTTGCTTTAGAAGAAATAGTTAACCCTCTCACGGCTGATGAGACCACGTGACACTCGTTGTAACTCGAAAATGTATGGCTTCAACCACTAATTTCTTCAATTTTTTAAAAAACTCTCCTATTTGGTATATATATGTTGTTAGGCAACTATTCAACAATATAGCATATGTCATTCTATATATATATTATATTATTATCCATTATTACTATATACTACATACTATTCGCCATATCTCCCAAAGTTATTTACATATTTTGACGAAATAAAGCTAAAATTGAATTGGGAACCCCTCCATGTTGTACGGTTGCGATAAAGGTCCTTTGCCCTTGAAGAAACGTTAAAATTCCTCTTATAACGTTTGTTTCTCTTTTTTAGTTTTTTACAAAATAAAACAGATTCGATTCCATTATATGTGGCTTTGACACACCATACTGTGGTTAACGAATGATAAAAGAGGAATATGTTACTGTACCATTCAGAAGTACATACAGGGCATTCGTTAATATATGCACTTTCTTCACATTTTGAATACCAATTTATACTTTCTGTACTTCAAAGCTGAATTTGGCATCACCCTGTATATTTTTTCCAAATCTCAACCAAATATGCTAACTAAATGTTCTACACATCATCAGCGGAAAATAAATGCACAAATTACTACAAACTGCACTAAAAAATGAACGTTGTACCTGTTGCTTTAGAAGAAATAGTTAACCCTCTCACGGCTGATGAGACCACGTGACACTCGTTGTAACTGGAAAATGTATGGCTTCAACCACTAATTTCTTCAATTTTTTTTAAAAACTCTCCTATTTGGTATAAATATGTTGTTAGGCAACTATTCAACAATATAGCATATGTCATTCTACATATATATTATATTGTTAATCATTGTTACTATATACTACATACTATTCGCCATATCTCCCAAAGTTATTTACATATTTTGACGAAATAAAGCTAAAATTGAAGAGGAAACCCCTCCATTTTGTCCTTTTGCGATAAGGGTCCTTTGCCCTTGAAGAAACGTTAAATTCCTCTTATAACGTTTGTTTCTCTTTTTTAGTTTTTTTCAAAATAAAACAGATTCGATTCCATTATATGTGGCTTTGACACACCATACTGTGGTTAACGAATGATAAAAGAGGAATATGTTACTGTACCATTCAGAAGTTCATACAGGACATTCGTTAATATATGCACTTTCTTCACATTTTGAAAAAAAATTTATACTTTCTGTACTACAAAGCTGAATTTGGCATCACCCTGTATATTTTTTCCAAATCTCAACCAAATATGCTAACTAAATGTTCTACACATCATCACGAGAAAATAAATGCACAAATTACTACAAACTGCACTAAAAAATGAACGTAGTACCTGTTGCTTTAGAAGAAATAGTTAACCCTCTCACGGCTGATGAGACCACGTGACACTCGTTGTAACTGGAAAATGTATGGCTTCAACCACTAATTTCTTCAATTTTTTTAAAAACTCTCCTATTTGGTATATATATGTTGTTAGGCAACTATTCAACAATATAGCATATGTCATTCTACATATATATTATATTGTTAATCATTGTTACTATATACTACATACTATTCGCCATATCTCCCAAAGTTATTTACATATTTTGACGAAATAAAGCTAAAATTGAAGAGGAAACCCCTCCATTTTGTCCTTTTGCGATAAGGGTCCTTTGCCCTTGAAGAAACGTTAAAATTCCTCTTATAACGTTTGTTTCTCTTTTTTAGTTTCTTGAAAATAAAACAGATTCGATTCCATTATATGTGGCTTTGACACACCATACTGTGGTTAACGAATGATAAAAGAGGAATATGTTACTGTACCATTCAGAAGTACATACAGGACATTCGTTAATATATGCACTTTCTTCACATTTTGAAAACCAATTTATACTTTCTGTACTACAAAGCTGAATTTGGCATCACCCTGTATATTTTTTCCAAATCTCAACCAAATATGCTAACTAAATGTTCTACACATCATCACGAGAAAATAAATGCACAAATTACTACAAACTGCACTAAAAAATGAACGTTGTACCTGTTGCTTTAGAAGAAATAGTTAACCCTCTCACGGCTGATGAGACCACGTGACACTCGTTGTAACTGGAAAATGTATGGCTTCAACCACTAATTTCTTCAATTTTTTTTAAAAACTCTCCTATTTGGTATATATATGTTGTTAGGCAACTATTCAACAATATAGCATTTGTCATGCTACATATATATTATATTGTTATCCATTGTTACTATATACTACATACTATTCGCCATATCTCCCAAAGTTGTTTACATATTTTGACGAAATAAAGCTCAAATTGAAGAGCAAACCTATCCATTTTTTACGGTTGCGATAAATGTCCTTTGCCCTTGAAGAAACGTTAAAATTCCTCTTATAACGTTTGTTTCTCTTTTTTAGTTTTTTTTTCAAAATAAAACAGATTCGATTCCATTATATGTGGCTTTGACACACCATACTGTGGTTAACGAATGATAAAAGAGGAATATGTTACTGTGCCATTCAGAAGTACATACAGGGCATTCGTTAATATATGCACTTTCTTCACATTTTGAAAACCAATTTATACTTTCTGTACTACAAAGCTGAATTTTGCATCACCCTGTATATTTTTTCCAAATCTCAACCAAATATGCTAACTAAATGTTCTACACATCATCAGCGGAAAATAAATGCACAAATTACTACAAACTGCACTAAAAAATGAACGTAGTACCTGTTGCTTTAGAAGAAATAGTTAACCCTCTCACGGCTGATGAGACCACGTGACACTCGTTGTAACTGGAAAATGTATGGCTTCAACCACTAATTTCTTCAATTTTTTTAAAAAACTCTCCTATTTGGTATATATATGTTGTTAGGCAACTATTCAACAATATAGCATTTGTCATGCTACATATATATTATATTGTTATCCATTGTTACTATATACTACATACTATTCGCCATATCTCCCAAAGTTATTTACATATTTTGACGAAATAAAGCTCAAATTGAAGAGCAAACCTATCCATTTTGTACGGTTGCGATAAATGTACTTTGCCCTTCAAGAAACGTTAAAATTCCTCTTATAACGTTTGTTTCTCTTTTTTAGTTTTTTTTTCAAAATAAAACAGATTCGATTCCATTATATAGTGGCTTTGACACACCATACTGTGGTTAACGAATGAAAAAAGAGGAATATGTTACTGTGCCATTCAGAAGTACATACAGGGCATTCGTTAATATATGCACTTTCTTCACATTTTGAAAACCAATTTATACTTTCTGTACTACAAAGCTGAATTTTGCATCACCCTGTATATTTTTTCCAAATCTCAACCAAATATGCTAACTAAATGTTCTACACATCATCAGCGGAAAATAAATGCACAAATTACTACAAACTGCACTAAAAAATGAACGTAGTACCTGTTGCTTTAGAAGAAATAATTAACACTCTCACGGCTGATGAGACCACGTGACACTCGTTGTAACTGGAAAATGTATGGCTTAAACCACTAATTTCTTCAATTTTTTTTAAAAAACTCTCCTACTTGGTATATAGATGTTGTTAGGCAACTATTCAACAATATAGCATATGTCATTCTACATATATATTATATTGTTAATCATTGTTACTATATACTACATACTATTCGCCATATCTCCCAAAGTTATTTACATATTTTGACGAAATAAAGCTAAAATTGAAGAGGAAACCCCTCCATTTTGTCCTTTTACGATAAGGGTCCTTTGCCCTTGAAGAAACGTTAAAATTCCTATTATAACGTTTGTTTCTCTTTTTTAGTTTTTTCAAAATAAAACAGATTCGATTCCATTATATGTGGCTTTGAGACACCATACTGTGGTTAACGAATGATAAAAGAGGAATATGTTACTGTACCATTCAGAAGTACATACAGGACATTCGTTAATATATGCACTTTCTTCACATTTTGAAAACCAATTTATACTTTCTGTACTACAAAGCTGAATTTGGCATCACCCTGTATATTTTTTCCAAATCTCAACCAAATATGCTAACTAAATGTTCTACACATCATCACGAGAAAATAAATGCACAAATTACTACAAACTGCACTAAAAAATAAACGTAGTACCTGTTGCTTTAGAAGAAATAGTTAACCCTCTCACGGCTGATGAGACCACGTGACACTCGTTGTAACTGGAAAATGTATGGCTTCAACCACTAATTTCTTCAATTTTTTTAAAAACTCTCCTATTTGGTATATATATGTTGTTAGGCAACTATTCAACAATATAGCATATGTCATTCTACATATATATTATATTGTTAATCATTGTTACTATATACTACATACTATTCGCCATATCTCCCAAAGTTATTTACATATTTTGACGAAATAAAGCTAAAATTGAAGAGGAAACCCCTCCATTTTTCCTTTTGCGATAAGGGTCCTTTGCCCTTGAAGAAACGTTAAAATTCCTCTTATAACCTTTGTTTCTCATTTTTAGTTTTTTCAAAATAAAACAGATTCGATTCCATTATATGTGGCTTTGACACACCATACTGTGGTTAACGAATGATAAAAGAGGAATATGTTACTGTACCATTCAGAAGTACATACAGGACATTCGTTAATATATGCACTTTCTTCACATTTTGAAAACCAATTTATACTTTCTGTACTACAAAGCTGAATTTGCCATCACCCTGTATATTTTTTCCAAATCTCAACCAAATATGCTACTAAATGTTCTACACATCATCACGAGAAAATAAATGCACAAATTACTACAAACTGCACTAAAAAATGAACGTAGTACCTGTTGCTTTAGAAGAAATAGTTAACCCTCTCACGGCTGATGAGACCACGTGACACTCGTTGTAACTGGAAAATGTATGGCTTCAACCACTAAGTTCTTCAATTTTTTTAAAAACTCTCCTATTTGGTATATATATGTTGTTAGGCAACTATTCAACAATATAGCATATGTCATTCTACATATATATTATATTGTTAATCATTGTTACTATATACTACATACTATTCGCCATATCTCCCAAAGTTATTTACATATTTTGACGAAATAAAGCTCAAATTGAAGAGGAAACCCCTCCATTTTGTCCTTTTGCGATAAGGGTCCTTTGCCCTTGAAGAAACGTTAAAATTCCTCTTATAACGTTTTTTTCTCTTTTTTAGTTTTTTCAAAATAAAACAGATTCGATTCCATTATATGTGGCTTTGACACACCATACTGTGGTTAACGAATGATAAAAGAGGAATATGTTACTGTACCATTCAGAAGTACATACAGGACATTCGTTAATATATGCACTTTCTTCACATTTTGAAAACCAATTTATACTTTCTGTACTACAAAGCTGAATTTGGCATCACCCTGTATATTTTTTCCAAATCTCAACCAAATATCCTAACTAAATGTTCTACACATCATCACGAGAAAATAAATGCACAAATTACTACAAACTGCACTAAAAAATGAACGTAGTACCTGTTGCTTTAGAAGAAATAGTTAACCCTCTCACGGCTGATGAGACCACGTGACACTCGTTGTAACTGGAAAATGTATGGCTTCAACCACTAATTTCTTCAATTTTTTTAAAAACTCTCCTATTTGGTATATATATGTTGTTAGGCAACTATTCAACAATATAGCATATGTCATTCTACATATATATTATATTGTTATCCATTGTTACTATATACTACATACTATTCGCCATATCTCCCAAAGTTATTTACATATTTTGACGAAATAAAGCTAAAATTGAAGAGGAAACCCCTCCATTTTGTCCTTTTGCGATAAGGGTCCTTTGCCCTTGAAGAAACGTTAAAATTCCTCTTATAACGTTTGTTTCTCTTTTTTAGTTTTTTTTTTCAAAATAAAACAGATTCGATTCCATTATATGTGGCTTTGACACACCATACTGTGGTTAACGAATGATAAAAGAGGAATATGTTACTGTGCCATTCAGAAGTACATACAGGGCATTCGTTAATATATGCACTTTCTTCACATTTTGAAAACCAATTTATACTTTCTGTACTACAAAGCTGAATTTTGCATCACCCTGTATATTTTTTCCAAATCTCAACCAAATATGCTAACTGAATGTTCTACACATCATCAGCGGAAAATAAATGCACAAATTACTACAAACTGCACTAAAAAATGAACGTAGTACCTGTTGCTTTAGAAGAAATAGTTAACCCTCTCACGGCTGATGAGACCACGTGACACTCGTTGTAACTGGAAAATGTATGGCTTCAACCACTAATTTCTTCAATTTTTTTAAAAAAACTCTCCTATTTGGTATATATATGTTGTTAGGCAACTATTCAACAATATAGCATTTGTCATGCTACATATATATTATATTGTTATCCATTGTTACTATATACTACATACTATTCGCCATATCTCCCAAAGTTATTTACATATTTTGACGAAATAAAGCTCAAATTGAAGAGCAAACCTATCCATTTTGTACGGTTGCGATAAATGTCCTTTGCCCTTCAAGAAACGTTAAAATTCCTCTTATAACGTTTGTTTCTCTTTTTTAGTTTTTTTTTCAAAATAAAACAGATTCGATTCCATTATATAGTGGCTTTGACACACCATACTGTGGTTAACGAATGAAAAAAGAGGAATATGTTACTGTGCCATTCAGAAGTACATACAGGGCATTCGTTAATATATGCACTTTCTTCACATTTTGAAAACCAATTTATACTTTCTGTACTACAAAGCTGAATTTTGCATCACCCTGTATATTTTTTCCAAATCTCAACCAAATATGCTAACTAAATGTTCTACACATCATCAGCGGAAAATAAATGCACAAATTACTACAAACTGCACTAAAAAATGAACGTAGTACCTGTTGCTTTAGAAGAAATAATTAACCCTCTCACGGCTGATGAGACCACGTGACACTCGTTGTAACTGGAAAATGTATGGCTTAAACCACTAATTTCTTCAATTTTTTTTTAAAAACTCTCCTATTTGGTATATATATGTTGTTAGGCAACTATTCAACAATATAGCATATGTCATTCTACATATATATTATATTGTTAATCATTGTTACTATATACTACATACTATTCGCCATATCTCCCAAAGTTATTTACATATTTTGACGAAATAAAGCTAAAATTGAAGAGGAAACCCCTCCATTTTGTCCTTTTACGATAAGGGTCCTTTGCCCTTGAAGAAACGTTAAAATTCCTATTATAACGTTTGTTTCTCTTTTTTAGTTTTTTCAAAATAAAACAGATTCGATTCCATTATATGTGGCTTTGAGACACCATACTGTGGTTAACGAATGATAAAAGAGGAATATGTTACTGTACCATTCAGAAGTACATACAGGACATTCGTTAATATATGCACTTTCTTCACATTTTGAAAACCAATTTATACTTTCTGTACTACAAAGCTGAATTTGGCATCACCCTGTATATTTTTTCCAAATCTCAACCAAATATGCTAACTAAATGTTCTACACATCATCACGAGAAAATAAATGCACAAATTACTACAAACTGCGCTAAAAAATGAACGTAGTACCTGTTGCTTTAGAAGAAATAGTTAACCCTCTCACGGCTGATGAGACCACGTGACACTCGTTGTAACTCGAAAATGTATGGCTTCAACCACTAATTTCTTCAATTTTTTTAAAAACTCTCCTATTTGGTATATATATGTTGTTAGGCAACTATTCAACAATATAGCATATGTCATTCTACATATATATTATATTGTTAATCATTGTTACTATATACTACATACTATTCGCCATATCTCCCAAAGTTATTTACATATTTTGACGAAATAAAGCTAAAATTGAAGAGGAAACCCCTCCATTTTTCCTTTTGCGATAAGGGTCCTTTGCCCTTGAAGAAACGTTAAAATTCCTCTTATAACCTTTGTTTCTCATTTTTAGTTTTTTCAAAATAAAACAGATTCGATTCCATTATATGTGGCTTTGACACACCATACTGTGGTTAACGAATGATAAAAGAGGAATATGTTACTGTACCATTCAGAAGTACATACAGGACATTCGTTAATATATGCACTTTCTTCACATTTTGAAAACCAATTTATACTTTCTGTACTACAAAGCTGAATTTGCCATCACCCTGTATATTTTTTCCAAATCTCAACCAAATATGCTACTAAATGTTCTACACATCATCACGAGAAAATAAATGCACAAATTACTACAAACTGCACTAAAAAATGAACGTAGTACCTGTTGCTTTAGAAGAAATAGTTAACCCTCTCACGGCTGATGAGACCACGTGACACTCGTTGTAACTGGAAAATGTATGGCTTCAACCACTAAGTTCTTCAATTTTTTTAAAAACTCTCCTATTTGGTATATATATGTTGTTAGGCAACTATTCAACAATATAGCATATGTCATTCTACATATATATTATATTGTTAATCATTGTTACTATATACTACATACTATTCGCCATATCTCCCAAAGTTATTTACATATTTTGACGAAATAAAGCTCAAATTGAAGAGGAAACCCCTCCATTTTGTCCTTTTGCGATAAGGGTCCTTTGCCCTTGAAGAAACGTTAAAATTCCTCTTATAACGTTTTTTTCTCTTTTTTAGTTTTTTCAAAATAAAACAGATTCGATTCCATTATATGTGGCTTTGACACACCATACTGTGGTTAACGAATGATAAAAGAGGAATATGTTACTGTACCATTCAGAAGTACATACAGGACATTCGTTAATATATGCACTTTCTTCACATTTTGAAAACCAATTTATACTTTCTGTACTACAAAGCTGAATTTGGCATCACCCTGTATATTTTTTCCAAATCTCAACCAAATATCCTAACTAAATGTTCTACACATCATCACGAGAAAATAAATGCACAAATTACTACAAACTGCACTAAAAAATGAACGTAGTACCTGTTGCTTTAGAAGAAATAGTTAACCCTCTCACGGCTGATGAGACCACGTGACACTCGTTGTAACTGGAAAATGTATGGCTTCAACCACTAATTTCTTCAATTTTTTTAAAAACTCTCCTATTTGGTATATATATGTTGTTAGGCAACTATTCAACAATATAGCATATGTCATTCTACATATATATTATATTGTTATCCATTGTTACTATATACTACATACTATTCGCCATATCTCCCAAAGTTATTTACATATTTTGACGAAATAAAGCTAAAATTGAAGAGGAAACCCCTCCATTTTGTCCTTTTGCGATAAGGGTCCTTTGCCCTTGAAGAAACGTTAAAATTCCTCTTATAACGTTTGTTTCTCTTTTTTAGTTTTTTTTTCAAAATAAAACAGATTCGATTCCATTATATGTGGCTTTGACACACCATACTGTGGTTAACGAATGATAAAAGAGGAATATGTTACTGTGCCATTCAGAAGTACATACAGGGCATTCGTTAATATATGCACTTTCTTCACATTTTGAAAACCAATTTATACTTTCTGTACTACAAAGCTGAATTTGGCATCACCCTGTATATTTTTTTCAAGTCTCAACCAAATATGCTAACTAAATGTTCTACACATCATCACGGGAAAATAAATGCACAAATTACTACAAACTGCATTAAAAAATGAACGTAGTACCTGTTGCTTTAGAAGAAATAGTTAACCCTCTCACGGCTGATGAGACCACGTGACACTCGTTGTAACTCGAAAATGTATGGCTTCAACCACTAATTTCTTCAATTTTTTAAAAAACTCTCCTATTTGGTATATATATGTTGTTAGGCAACTATTCAACAATATAGCATATGTCATTCTATATATATATTATATTATTATCCATTATTACTATATACTACATACTATTCGCCATATCTCCCAAAGTTATTTACATATTTTGACGAAATAAAGCTAAAATTGAATTGGGAACCCCTCCATGTTGTACGGTTGCGATAAAGGTCCTTTGCCCTTGAAGAAACGTTAAAATTCCTCTTATAACGTTTGTTTCTCTTTTTTAGTTTTTTACAAAATAAAACAGATTCGATTCCATTATATGTGGCTTTGACACACCATACTGTGGTTAACGAATGATAAAAGAGGAATATGTTACTGTACCATTCAGAAGTACATACAGGGCATTCGTTAATATATGCACTTTCTTCACATTTTGAAAACCAATTTATACTTTCTGTACTTCAAAGCTGAATTTGGCATCACCCTGTATATTTTTTCCAAATCTCAACCAAATATGCTAACTAAATGTTCTACACATCATCAGCGGAAAATAAATGCACAAATTACTACAAACTGCACTAAAAAATGAACGTTGTACCTGTTGCTTTAGAAGAAATAGTTAACCCTCTCACGGCTGATGAGACCACGTGACACTCGTTGTAACTGGAAAATGTATGGCTTCAACCACTAATTTCTTCAATTTTTTTTAAAAACTCTCCTATTTGGTATAAATATGTTGTTAGGCAACTATTCAACAATATAGCATATGTCATTCTACATATATATTATATTGTTAATCATTGTTACTATATACTACATACTATTCGCCATATCTCCCAAAGTTATTTACATATTTTGACGAAATAAAGCTAAAATTGAAGAGGAAACCCCTCCATTTTGTCCTTTTGCGATAAGGGTCCTTTGCCCTTGAAGAAACGTTAAATTCCTCTTATAACGTTTGTTTCTCTTTTTTAGTTTTTTTCAAAATAAAACAGATTCGATTCCATTATATGTGGCTTTGACACACCATACTGTGGTTAACGAATGATAAAAGAGGAATATGTTACTGTACCATTCAGAAGTTCATACAGGACATTCGTTAATATATGCACTTTCTTCACATTTTGAAAAAAAATTTATACTTTCTGTACTACAAAGCTGAATTTGGCATCACCCTGTATATTTTTTCCAAATCTCAACCAAATATGCTAACTAAATGTTCTACACATCATCACGAGAAAATAAATGCACAAATTACTACAAACTGCACTAAAAAATGAACGTAGTACCTGTTGCTTTAGAAGAAATAGTTAACCCTCTCACGGCTGATGAGACCACGTGACACTCGTTGTAACTGGAAAATGTATGGCTTCAACCACTAATTTCTTCAATTTTTTTAAAAACTCTCCTATTTGGTATATATATGTTGTTAGGCAACTATTCAACAATATAGCATATGTCATTCTACATATATATTATATTGTTAATCATTGTTACTATATACTACATACTATTCGCCATATCTCCCAAAGTTATTTACATATTTTGACGAAATAAAGCTAAAATTGAAGAGGAAACCCCTCCATTTTGTCCTTTTGCGATAAGGGTCCTTTGCCCTTGAAGAAACGTTAAAATTCCTCTTATAACGTTTGTTTCTCTTTTTTAGTTTCTTGAAAATAAAACAGATTCGATTCCATTATATGTGGCTTTGACACACCATACTGTGGTTAACGAATGATAAAAGAGGAATATGTTACTGTACCATTCAGAAGTACATACAGGACATTCGTTAATATATGCACTTTCTTCACATTTTGAAAACCAATTTATACTTTCTGTACTACAAAGCTGAATTTGGCATCACCCTGTATATTTTTTCCAAATCTCAACCAAATATGCTAACTAAATGTTCTACACATCATCACGAGAAAATAAATGCACAAATTACTACAAACTGCACTAAAAAATGAACGTTGTACCTGTTGCTTTAGAAGAAATAGTTAACCCTCTCACGGCTGATGAGACCACGTGACACTCGTTGTAACTGGAAAATGTATGGCTTCAACCACTAATTTCTTCAATTTTTTTTAAAAACTCTCCTATTTGGTATATATATGTTGTTAGGCAACTATTCAACAATATAGCATTTGTCATGCTACATATATATTATATTGTTATCCATTGTTACTATATACTACATACTATTCGCCATATCTCCCAAAGTTGTTTACATATTTTGACGAAATAAAGCTCAAATTGAAGAGCAAACCTATCCATTTTTTACGGTTGCGATAAATGTCCTTTGCCCTTGAAGAAACGTTAAAATTCCTCTTATAACGTTTGTTTCTCTTTTTTAGTTTTTTTTTCAAAATAAAACAGATTCGATTCCATTATATGTGGCTTTGACACACCATACTGTGGTTAACGAATGATAAAAGAGGAATATGTTACTGTGCCATTCAGAAGTACATACAGGGCATTCGTTAATATATGCACTTTCTTCACATTTTGAAAACCAATTTATACTTTCTGTACTACAAAGCTGAATTTTGCATCACCCTGTATATTTTTTCCAAATCTCAACCAAATATGCTAACTAAA
Source organism: Thermobia domestica (assembly GCF_964235325.1). Lineage (NCBI taxonomy): Eukaryota > Metazoa > Arthropoda > Insecta > Zygentoma > Lepismatidae > Thermobia > Thermobia domestica. The sequence goes on from NW_027656004.1 coordinate 235,633, forward strand.
TGTTCTACACATCATCAGCGGAAAATAAATGCACAAATTACTACAAACTGCACTAAAAAATGAACGTAGTACCTGTTGCTTTAGAAGAAATAGTTAACCCTCTCACGGCTGATGAGACCACGTGACACTCGTTGTAACTGGAAAATGTATGGCTTCAACCACTAATTTCTTCAATTTTTTTAAAAAACTCTCCTATTTGGTATATATATGTTGTTAGGCAACTATTCAACAATATAGCATTTGTCATGCTACATATATATTATATTGTTATCCATTGTTACTATATACTACATACTATTCGCCATATCTCCCAAAGTTATTTACATATTTTGACGAAATAAAGCTCAAATTGAAGAGCAAACCTATCCATTTTGTACGGTTGCGATAAATGTACTTTGCCCTTCAAGAAACGTTAAAATTCCTCTTATAACGTTTGTTTCTCTTTTTTAGTTTTTTTTTCAAAATAAAACAGATTCGATTCCATTATATAGTGGCTTTGACACACCATACTGTGGTTAACGAATGAAAAAAGAGGAATATGTTACTGTGCCATTCAGAAGTACATACAGGGCATTCGTTAATATATGCACTTTCTTCACATTTTGAAAACCAATTTATACTTTCTGTACTACAAAGCTGAATTTTGCATCACCCTGTATATTTTTTCCAAATCTCAACCAAATATGCTAACTAAATGTTCTACACATCATCAGCGGAAAATAAATGCACAAATTACTACAAACTGCACTAAAAAATGAACGTAGTACCTGTTGCTTTAGAAGAAATAATTAACACTCTCACGGCTGATGAGACCACGTGACACTCGTTGTAACTGGAAAATGTATGGCTTAAACCACTAATTTCTTCAATTTTTTTTAAAAAACTCTCCTACTTGGTATATAGATGTTGTTAGGCAACTATTCAACAATATAGCATATGTCATTCTACATATATATTATATTGTTAATCATTGTTACTATATACTACATACTATTCGCCATATCTCCCAAAGTTATTTACATATTTTGACGAAATAAAGCTAAAATTGAAGAGGAAACCCCTCCATTTTGTCCTTTTACGATAAGGGTCCTTTGCCCTTGAAGAAACGTTAAAATTCCTATTATAACGTTTGTTTCTCTTTTTTAGTTTTTTCAAAATAAAACAGATTCGATTCCATTATATGTGGCTTTGAGACACCATACTGTGGTTAACGAATGATAAAAGAGGAATATGTTACTGTACCATTCAGAAGTACATACAGGACATTCGTTAATATATGCACTTTCTTCACATTTTGAAAACCAATTTATACTTTCTGTACTACAAAGCTGAATTTGGCATCACCCTGTATATTTTTTCCAAATCTCAACCAAATATGCTAACTAAATGTTCTACACATCATCACGAGAAAATAAATGCACAAATTACTACAAACTGCACTAAAAAATAAACGTAGTACCTGTTGCTTTAGAAGAAATAGTTAACCCTCTCACGGCTGATGAGACCACGTGACACTCGTTGTAACTGGAAAATGTATGGCTTCAACCACTAATTTCTTCAATTTTTTTAAAAACTCTCCTATTTGGTATATATATGTTGTTAGGCAACTATTCAACAATATAGCATATGTCATTCTACATATATATTATATTGTTAATCAT